>NC_088926.1:40565000-40575000 GCF_038396675.1 Hydra vulgaris
AGTCATTGTAATAAATCATCTTAAAAAAAGGCATCATTTGTTTTATTTACATATATATATATATATATATATATATATATATATATATATATATATATATATATATATATATTATATATATATATATATATATATATATATATATATATATATATATATATATAATATATATATATATATATATATAATATATATATATATATATATACATTTATAAACAAATATATATGTTTATATGTTATATATATATATATGTATATATACAATATACATATATATATATATATATATATATATATATATATATATAATATATATATATATATAATATATATATATATATATATATATATATATATATATAATATATATATATATATATATATATATATATATATTATATATATATATATATATATATATATATATATATATATATATATATATATATATATATATATATCAGGCCTTGTTAAGAAGCGTTACGCAGCTCGCATTTTGCTTGCGAAAAGGCGATTTGCCTACGCGCTCAGCAGTTTTGCGCTACTCAAAAACTTATATCTTTTAGAATATTTAAATTATCTTTTGACTGTCGTTAACGTGACGTTTATTCAGAAGAAATAAAGTCGTAAGTAAAAGCATCTAACCGCAATTGTAAACTAATTTTTTGTTAAAGAAAGTTTGTTAAATAATTTTTTTGTTGTTAAAAATTAGTTAAACTAGTAAATCAAAAAAAAATTCTTTTTTCAAATCCATGCTTTATGCAAGCAGAATTCTATTGGGCCTAGAAATTCTTTTTTTGTTATCTTTTGTAGAAGGAAAAATTACTGTTACGTTTTTAAATTTTTTTTTTATTAATTCAGTGGAAGCTTGGCAATCTTGCAGCATGGTGTTTATCTTTGGAATTTCTTTATGGATAGTTGATACACTGACATCACCCTTTTCTATTGAAACATTTGCTTCCTCATTTTCATCACTACTCCCATCACTACTTGAACTTAGGTTGCTTGGTTGATAATCGCCATCACTACTGTCATTCTAAAATAAGTTGATTAATGTAAACATAAAATCTTTGAAAAAAAATAAGTTTATTATAACCTTTAACTTATATATTTATATATACACAATAAAGTTATTGTTATAAATTAAGAGGATGTAGAAATACATCATACATCAACCTCATCTACATCTTGCTGAACATCAACAAAACTCTAAATAAAGATAAAAAAACAACTTTTCATTGAATGAAAATGTAACAAAAATGTAAAATGTAAAATAACATGAAGTATTTACATTGATTGAATGTATTTCTAAGCCACTGTCTTCTTCAGCGCTGGTCTCAGCATTTTCGGTCTGAAATAGATATTGTAATGGAATTATAATTTATAAAAAACTGTTTGATAATAAAACTGGCATGTAATGGAAAACATACTTCATTTAATGGAGAAGCTGGAGTTTTTATTCTAGCCTAGATAATATATAAAAGACTTAACAGATTTTAGGATTTAAAAAATTTATTCAAATCTATATGCAAAAAAAATATTTTAATATATTTATAACTTTAACAAATAATATTATTTAAAATTTTACTACTTTTGAAAATTTTCTAGATACCCGTAATTTTAATTTGTAGGTAAAAACTTTATTTGGTGTTGAAGTAAGAAACTTCTAAAGTAACAACAAAAAGTAATATTTATACAACATAAAAAGTATTTTTTTATTAATTAAATTCTGAAAACAAATTTATAACAAACTTACATTATTATCAACATGAACATTACCAATTTCTTGGTGTGAACACTTCAATAAGAAACTAAAATTATTATGTAAATATATTTTATCAGAGTCAAACAAATAAACAAAAAAAATTTATCATAATATTTAATTTTGAAATATTTACATCGAATTCACCATCAAAAAACATATTTTCAATATCCTAAAATTATAAATTTAGGCTAAACTTTAAATTGTTATTTGTGTTTGAAAATTGTAAAATATCAAGGTTTATACCATAAGTTTATACCATCCTTTTTTAAAGGCATGTAAGAAAAATGAAACAAACATGCATATATATATATATATATATATATATATATATATATATATATATATATATATATAGATATATATATATATATATATATCATTAAATTTCTAAACAAAATTGAATAAATTAAAAACTTTCGCTGTATTTTTATTTGAAAAAACCTCATATACGGCTTGTACAGGGCCTTTAATCTCTTCTGCACACTTACTTAAATTCTAAAAATATAACTAACAACTATAAATCTATTATACAGACATTTTTATTAAATACAGGTCAAAAATTTCATTTCCCAGTCTGTATTAATAATACATAAAGTCAATTATATATAAATAAGTGTAAATAACTCATTGGTTTATTTAAATATAATTTTGTCTAAATGCTTAAGGTATATTAAAAAAAAAATCATATTCCGTGCTTTTTAGGTTTTTATTTAAATTATGCAAACTAATGTAATTGAACTAATTTAAATACTAAGTTAGGTAAACAAACTGGCGTGTTCTGGTCTTCTTCAATACTATTTTTAACATTCTCATCCTGAAATAAAAATATTTTCGTTTATATTTTTATAAACAATTTTATATGAGAAAAAAACACTAAAGAAAATTAAACAAATTAAAACTGCAACTAAATTTTTTTTTAAACCTTATCTATGGCAAGTAGAGGGCCTTTAAACTCAGCAGGAGATTTAAATAAATTCTAAAATTATAATTAACAACTATATATCTATTATGTAGGCATTCTGATTAAATACAGGTCATAACTCTTATTACCCAGTTTGTGACAATAAAGTTGATTGTATATAAATAACTGTCAACAATCCATGGGTTTGTGTAAATACTTAGGTCGTTAGGAATGTTCATAGAACTCCCCTATAATAAAAATAATAAAAAAAAAAGAGTTTCTTATTAATTTTATTTTATTAAATGTTTAAAATAATGTCCATTATTATCTATACAAAGTTGCATCCTTTCAAGCCATTTGTAAACATTTTTTTATACTCTTCTTTGGGTATACTTTGAAGTAGCTATGTTGTGCAAGTTTTTTACTTTTGACGTCAGTATCATCGTCAAGATTTTTTTTTTTTATCAAGTCAAATAGCCAATAATCGGATAGAGCTAAGTCAGGTGAGTATGTTTGGTGGTGAATTATTGTAATTCCAGCTTGGTTTAGACAATTTGTGATGGTTTGAGTCAAATGACGTCGAGTGTTATCATGGAGAAATTTGAAATTTTGAGAGCCTGTTTCAGGTCTTTTATTATTTATTTCGCATATAAGAGGTTTTAAACAACATTTTATATAATATTCGCTAGACGGTCTTCCTTTTCAACATAACCCAAATGAACAACACTTGTTGTTTTGAAGATGTAGAACATGTTTTTCAGCTAAAATCTGTCGCATCTTACTATAGTTCTTGGACTTTCACCTTCACCGACAAAACTGAAGTCTTTAGCCAACTTGTGTCCAACTTGTCTAAAATAAAACCACAACTTATACCCTGTAATAATATCACAAAGTCTCCATGGGCCGTTTCTGAAAAGGGCTAAAATCGCCTTACATGCTTTAAATCTATTCTTGCGATTTTGATCGATTAACTCATGGGGTATCCAACACGATGTTAATTTTCTTTTTTTAAGTGCACTGTTAATAATTTTGTTGATTGTAAAACAATTGATTGATGTCAGGGCTTCAATTATATCATGTGTTGCATGCGGATTTTCTTCAATAATGGCTATGGCTCACATACGTTTTATACTCTCAGCTGTATACGTGGTTTAAGGGCACCTTGAGCAAGGATCATCTCTGAGAATCTCTCTACAATCTTTAAAGAAAGTAGCCCACTTGGCAACTGTACTATATTTTGGAGCTTGGTCACCATGAACTAAAACCAATTCATCAGTTATGGCTTGTGCTGAAACCCTAAGCAGAGCATGGGTTTTAATATATCCTCGATATTCAAATTTTTCCATCTTTAATTTTTTATTTTAAACATATATAATAAAATTTAAATAACTTTTTTAATAAACATTCAAATATTTTAACAAGTACCTAAAATGTAATAACTAAACACAGTTTAAAATGATATATAAATATTAAATTATTTCCTGTCTCATTGTATCTTTATAGATGAAGTTTTATGAACTTCTTTAACAACCTAAGTAAAATTTTGCCTAAATGCTTAAGGTATATTAAAAAAAAAAAAAAAGTAAATATATTAATTTAAATATAAAATTAGGTAAACAAACTGGCATATTCTGGTCTTCTTCATTACTATTTTCAACATTATCATCCTGAAATAAAAATATATTTGAGTACATTTTTATAAACAATTTTATCTGAGAAATTTAACTTTAACAATTTAACTGTTAATTAACTAAAATGCTGAAAATTTTAGTTGACTTAAAAGTCAATTATCTAATTATGGTGCATTGCATGGCATATAAAGAGAAATACTATATTTTATAAACTAAAATTGGCCAAGACTTAAACTGCTTAACTTTTACATTCTTTAAAAATTCTATAAAGTTTAAATCCTTTATAAAAATATTTTAAACCTTCTAATAAAAAAATTATTTCCAAAACTCAAGTTAAAATGCATGTATTTAACATTTATTTCACAAATTATTAGAAAATAAAAAAATAATGATTATCATCATCAAAATAAATCATACCAGCAATTTTAAACTGTTAGCACATTTATTAGATCTATAAAATATAACAATTCATAACACATATCATAACTTTATGTCGAAGTTTTTATGATTAACAATTAATTATATATAATATTTCTTTTTTTTTTTATATAGAGAAATGGAAGGAACTACATATAAATTTATATTTAAATTACTCAAATAAAGGCTCCTTTAACATTTCAAACACTTCTTTATTGCTGGAATCTTTCAATGACATATTCTAAAATTAAAAAGCCACATGACTACAAAATAATTAAACATTAAGTTACTTATATATAGCTATAATGAATAATAAAGTTATATAGTCGTCGTTAAATCATCATTAAAAATTTAATTTGAACTATGCTAATTTATCTTAAATTCCATATTTAAATTTTTTAAATTGTTGTGATTCAGTACTTGAAATAAATTAGATACCGTTACCATTGTTAATTCTTTTAATCTACCAATAATCTAAAAAGTTATAATTTATGTAAATCAAAACAAGAAAAATCATTATTTATAAGTGTATATGTATAAAATCATAATTACATATATAGAACCCTTAGAATAAGTAAAACTAATGTTGGCAAAAAATTGACAACCTTAAAATATTTATATTTATATATAAATATATATATATAAATATATATATATAAATCAATATATATATATATATATATATATATATATATATATATAAATATATACATATATATATATATATATATATATATATATATATATATATATATATATATATATATATATGTATATATTTATATATATATATATATATAAATATATATATTTATTTATAAATATTTATTTATATATAAATATATATATATATAATACATATATATATATATATATATATATATATATATATATATATAATACATATACATACATATATATATATATATATATCGAATAAGAAAATTGATTTGATATTCTATTAGAAAAAGACAAAAAAAAAAAAAATGTAACAAATACATACCATTGAAAAAAACAAAGTTAGTTGTTTTTTATCCTGAAATTTCAAAATCTTGAAGTTTCAAAAATATAAAGATACCTGAACACAAGTTAATCGCTCTTCTGGATCATTGCACCATCCTCCAACAATAGTTTCAACAAGATGTCTTGTGTCAGATTCCAAATATATTTTAGAAATAATATTTGTATCGGTCTTTCTCCTTTTTCGAGAGCTTGAGTTAAAAAAATATCTTTATAAATAGAAAAGTGATTTTGCCATGGTGAGTCTAATCCTGACATAATTTCAAAATAGATAATGACATGGCATAAACGTCTGATTCTTTCATAACAGTTTTTACTGTATAGTTACAAATTTCAGGAGAAAGATAAGCTATTGTTAAACCAGCAAATCCAGCTTTTACCTTAGTCTTTGTTGCCATTGTTTCTTTCATTATAGCAAGGTCACAAAAATCAGTAAGTTTTATAACTATGCTACTTAAAGTGCCATGAACTAAAATATATGCAGGCCTAAAATCATGATGCACAATGTTTAAGTCGTTCAAATATTTTAATCCATTGTAAGCAGTAATCTAACCGTTCCATATAATTAAAATAGCTTTCTTCATTAAACAAATTTAATAATTCTGGCAATGAATGGCATACTGCATTCTCTACTAGTACACAGCAGTAGTCAAACAAAATTGCTAGAGGTTTAATACTAAAGCCAATATACGCAACAATATTTGGATGGTTAAGCTTTTTAAAACGATTAGACATAAGAAACATTTTTGATTTAGGGAATTGATGCTTATAAAGTTTACAAGCAATAACCTTCTTTTTATGAACAAATTTATAAACTTTTGCAAAAGAACCTTCGCCAATAAATGCATCTTGAGGCATGTTTAGAGGTAGTTCTACGATAAATTTGTTGTTTTCTTGCTCAATCTGATTTAAGCCTTTGGATTTTAGAAAACAGGAGCCGTTAAATACAGGAATGGCTCCCTATTTTGATTGGATGAAAAAATTTTGTTTCACAAAGTCCGAAAAACATTTTTTCTCGTTTACCGGATATCGTGACTTGTATATGTTATATATGGAACATGTATATGAAATATTATGAATATATTCTTTAGATCGGAGCAAATATTTTGACCAATCAAATTAGGGAGCCATTCCTGTAAAAGTTTTAGGTTTTATTTACCTAAACTTTATTTACCGCTATTGTTTTTAATTTGTTTATGGTATTATAGTTTACTAACTTTGTTAATTTGTTTTTATGTTATTCTTAAGTAAAATATATACCGAGAGTGTTAAGTAAAACATCTACAGAGAGTAAAACATAAAATTATATTATTTTTTGTTATACATTCAATGTGTAAATAAAAATTTTATTTATTTTTATTTACTAATTTTTATTTTATTAATTTTATAAATAATTAAATGATAAAAAATTTTATAACTGTATTTTATTAAAATACAGTGTTTTTTATTACCACATTGATTGTATAACAATATGTTTTGTTATTGTAAATGTATTATAATACACTTACAATAGTTACCCTGTGTGTTACACAGGTTTATAGGTAAATGTAATAAATAAGTGTATTATAATGCACTTACCTATTACATTTACCTGTTACATTATTGCATTTAATAATTAACCTGTGTGTAACACTCAGATTAATTATTATAAATGTATTATTATACATTTACAATAAGTAACATGTATTATTATACATTTACAATAACAAAGCAACACAATTTTTTACACGCTACTACTAAGGCAATACTTTTACATTCTAAGCTATGGCAATAATTTCAATCAGAGGTTTGTTGGTTCAAAATAAAATTAAAAGTTAAATTGATATGCTTCATAAAATTATATTGAACTAATGATTCTCTATTAAATTGTTTTATTAACTAATAAAGTTAAATACATGTAGGTCAAAAGTTAAAATTAAATTAAGTTTTTAAATGAATGTAGTTTTCTATAACTAAATTTTATCTTACTATTAGGATGTCAACAAATATTATCTTACTGCCAAGATGTTCTTTAAAATATATGTCTTTAAAAAACATTGAGCGATCTAACTGTAAAATACACTATGTAAGCTAGTGTATTCTAAAATTTGACTCTATTTGCATTTTTCAATGACTAGATTTGTTCAATGTTGGAGTAAATTTCTGGCAATTTTTCTGATACCACAACAACAATATATCTCTTAACTAGTGTCTTTACCAGTCCTTTGAATGAGAGGTTGATTTTGAGGTGGTAAGCTGCTATCTACTAAAATGATAATTTTAGTTTATTTTCAAATTTGTTAGCTTCATAAAATATTATTGTTCAACTAATGACAACTAGTGACATTTAAGTTAAGAGTTCTATAGAGTTTTCTATAGCTCAACTCTAAGTTATTCCAATAATGTGTCTACACTATACAATTTTTGCTTGAATTCAGTTTTCATTTATTCTGATCTGTCTTACCACAATTATTTGTTCCCCTATAATTTTTTTGCTGTTATTCCTTTGCCTCAGCTACTAGAATTTCAAGATCTTTGTTTTCTTTTATTGTCAAATTATGAAGCTCTTTGATTGATTTATATCTTAGCATCTGCAAATTTACTCAGATTCTTTATTACAAAGTTTTTTTGACAATAATTTATTAGTTTTACCAACAATGGTCTTGAACAATGTTATACAATATTGTCTTTTTTACCAAGCCGGATCACTTTAATTATATTTTTCTTAACAATATGTGAAGTAGTTATAGTAAATATTTGAATACAAAATTACTCATCTTTTTGGTATGATTTATCTAATGAGGTAATGTTACTTTCTGATACTAAAATAGTATTATGTTGTTTGGCCTTCAACTTTGTTTTGTAATCTCCTAATTTATGAGTTTACCTGCACCAGAAATCTTTTACAAGACCAATGTGTCTGGTTAAAAAATGAAAAGGAGAGGGTCTTAAAAAGCTCTGGGTGGGTGGGAAAAGTTTCTGAAAATTAATAAATGCTCCTTGTGTAGCAGTTGAAATACATTTTTTTATGAACTCATTGCTCACAAAATGTAACCTTCCTACACACTCCACAAGCCCATTTCCCAGATATTTTTGCTTGGTCATTCTTAACTGGATGAATAATGTCTTTATCATGTTAATCCTTAGCTCTTTTGTTTCAATTCCATCTTTTCAACACTGAAACTTTTCAACACTATATATTAATTCTCCTTCAACTACATAAATTAGTTTTTATGCTAAAATAAGTCTAAACTCTTTACAAATAGATTACAAGACGGTTATAAAAACCTAGGGTGTATCTCTGAACAATGCTGCACACCAACCTTTACTTTCAAACTAACACTCTCTTTCTTTTGTTTTCATTTATGTTGTGATATTTTCATACGAAGTCATGAGAACTTTTTTAACATCTGAATATCATTAAACCCATCGCACAAGCTCTCAAGGCACTTTTTCAACGTTAACAAGCAATAGGAGACTCTGAGCTCTATTAATAGCTCTGATTCTACTTCACTAAATTAAATTACCTTTGTATACAGCTTTTACTTTTTTTCGAATGAGGAACCTACTTCAATAATATAATTGTTGTTACTTTATCAACTTTATCTTAAACACACTTTTTTTTCTGAAAAAAACTTATAAAAAACACCAATAACACAATAGAGTGAGCTAATTGAAACTTAAAAGCTGTCATATTATTGATTGTGATCATGTTAAAAAATATGCTAATTAGGTCTGTTGTTATTTTTATACCTAAATAAAAATTCTTTCTTTATCTATGGGTGGGAATTTTAGAGGGGGGGTGTCTTATTAAGCTCAAGGTGGGTGGGAAAATTTCCCAAAAATTAACAAACGTCCCCCCTTTTTTTATCTAGGACTGAGTAGTATTTATAACTATAGAGCAAACATCTATTTTCATTTCTTTTTTTTTTATAGACTTGTGTGTTTGTGTTAAGTTGTATAAAATTTTACAAAGGTGTTGCCAATTTTTATGTATTCTTTATATGTTTATCTTTTAGAAGGCTACAAAGTAAAATTCAAAAGTAAATGATAATTAAATCTATATAATTCACCCCAAACAGTTATACATGAAGTCTGAGATGCAGATGGTGAAGATTTGCTGCACGTCACATCAATCAGAGTAATGTTTGTGATTACATCAAAAACCTTATTAGAGTCATGATTTAGTAAATCTTGATGAAAAAAACTGTTTGGTAAAAAAGTCTTACCAAAAAAAAATCTCTGTTAAATTTAGAATTATTCAACTGTCTAAAAGATTACTTCT
>NC_088926.1:40585000-40600000 GCF_038396675.1 Hydra vulgaris
TCTTTTTTTGAGAAGCTAAATTACGTTACAATTTCAACGCTTTTTCAACGTTTAAATTTACCGCAATTTAGTATACAATAACAACCCAACAAGCAAACGACGTCATGTCAACGTCTTAGGGTGGTTGAAATGTTAACGTCAGAAGTTTCAACGTCTATTTCACGTTGATTTGTAGTTGATAAACTAACGTTGAAGAAAAAGTTGTTGATTCAACGTCTTATCGAGGTGGAAACCTCAACGTCAGAATTTTGAACGTTTATTCCACGTTGATTTATTGTTAATAAACTAATGTTGATTTAATCAACGTTAAATCAACATGTCTTTTTACTTTCGTTTTGATATCGAGACAAATAAGACTTCTTATTAAAATAAAGATGGCTAATCACTCGCAGAAATGTGCTATTTTTAATTGTATTTTATTTAAAAGTGGTAGTATTTACAACATTACATCTATGTTTTTCATTTATGGGTAATAATTAAAGATTTTTTAGTTTATAATTTTAATTTTTTATTCTCCTGGTTGGAAGTAAAAATGCTTCAATTTTAATATTATTGATGATTATTGAAAAGAATTCTCTTTTTTTTACGAAACATTGTTTTACACAGCTTCAATTACAAAAATACATTTTTTTATTTTTTTGTAACTAATTAGTTACAATAATAAACTTGGTGTTATTTTAAGGTTTTCTTTTAAGTTCCATTTGTATTTGGAAAGGGTGGTTGAATTTTGTAGTTTTCTGTTTACAAATGATTGTTTGTGGTTTGCCCATCTCTTTATATAACTCTTTATATATATATACTTTTGTTTTGGGCTGATACTATACATTTGTAAATTACATTTAAGACTCTGCTTACAACTTTAAGTGGTAAAAAAATTATGTAGTTATTTTTATTTAATCTCTTATACAAACTTATATTAATAATATAAGTTTGTATTTATATTAATAAACTTATATTAATAATATAAAATAAACTTATATTAATAATATAAGTTTGCTATATAAGTTATATAGCTCTGAAATCATTCATCGAGCACTGTTGAATATATGAACGTAAAATTTTTACTTATATTTATATATATATATATATATATATATATATATATATATATATATATATATATATATATATATATATATATATATATATATATATATATATATATATATATATATATATATGACAATTTTATAAAAAAAATTTAATATTTAGTAGAACAATAACAATATTATTCCCAATATTGCAAAAACGCTATATAAAATATATTCCTGGCTAACCTGATAATATATTTATTTATAGAAATAAAAGTATTCAGTTGAGTCTAAGTATGTCATCACAGAATATGTAATAGAGAAAAATGAATAAAATAGTAATTGATTTATTTACTGAGACAGATAATACAACAAAAACAAATAAACAATAAATATTTATTTCAGATTATAGAGTTGTTTCAGAAGAATCAATTGAGGAAAATCTTAAAGGTGTTGAAGAAACAGATTTTGACTCAGATTCCAATCTTGACTCGGGTAGTTCTGATTCTTGTGTCTTGAATCATGGAAACGTATAGATATAAATGTTTCCATGATTCAAGACACAAGAATCAGAATCAGACATAAGTAAAATGATGCTATATAACTTATATAGCAAACTTATATTATTAATATAAGTTTATTTTATATTATTAATATAAGTTTATTAATTTAAATACAAACTTATATTATTAATATAAGTTTGTATAAGAGATTAAATAAAAATAACAACATAATTTTTTTACCACTTAAAGTTGTAAGCAGAGTCTTAAATGTATCATACAATCAGATGATAAGTAAAATGTTGTAAAAACAAAAAATAACAATAAACAATTGTCGAGATATGTAAGAGTCATTTTCTGTTGTTCTCCTAAGTTTTCGTTAGTGTCCAGCATAAATGTGAGTGTAGACAGTATCAGTGATGGGGTAGAGTTATTCGTTTTACAAGTAGTTATTATGTGGTCTGTATTATTAGGGTGGTAAACATACATTATTGATATAAGTGTGTCATAGACGTCTCGAGTACCTTATGGGTTTGCGCCTTATGGTACAGTATGAACACAAGAAGACCTCCAGCTTTTGCCTAAAACCGACATCCCAAAAGAAGTTCTACTCTGGGTCTACACCAGGGTATTTTGTTAAGGTATCCCATTCTGTTATCTCAAAAGGACTATTCTTGGAGTATCCTGTCAGGGCAATTGCCACAGACTTCTGAATTGACACTGGGACCAGAGGACACTTAGTGGGGCTCAGTACAACTTGCATACAATTGTAAGTCACTTTTTTGACATAAGTGTCGATAAGTGCAGTGCTTTGTTGCAGTTTAACAAGGGTCAGTGAGAGTTGTGAACTGTTTTGAGTCTTATAGATGTGTATGTAATGTAGACAGTCAATGCAGTGTTCTTGTGTGTGTCTACTGTATTATAATGTCTTGATGGTACGAGTTGTTAGTATAAAATTGGTTGAAAGTCATTAAAACTAGTGTAACATAAGCTACACGTGAATACTAGAAGTCCGATAACATGTATTTTAAAAAATAACAAACTATTGCAACTTGATAATCTGGAAAATTTAAATAGAATTACACCAATATAGTAACAATAACTTGTATATTTAGTTAACAAACTAATAATCTGTATATATATTTCACAACTCATATTCTAAAATTATATGGAATTTTGTATTTTGTTGAATAAGTTATAAGATTAGCTGTGAATATGTCATGTGACTGTAATGTTACCAGGAGTATCTGAAGTGGAGTAAAATTATTTGTTTTCTAAAACAGTTACAGGTAGCCTCTAGTCAGTTTAATAGACTGTATGTATAGCATGGCTGACTTTGTGTCATATACAGTGAATATTTAATAATAAAAGATAATGGTAGGTTTCTTTACTATATCATTTGTGAGTTTTAGCTGTCCTTTAACTTGCTGTTGTTTTGTATGCAACATTCATTCAAGTAAATCATTTAATATAGTATATATGTTATATATATAATATAGTATATATTATGTATATATATGTAATATATACTATAATATATGTATTATATATATGTAATATATTCTATAATATATGTATATATATATATATATATATATATATATATATATATATATACATATAAAATATTTATATGCATATATATATATATATATATATATATATATATATATATATATTTATATATATATATATATATATAATATATATATATATATATATATATATATATATTATATATATATATATTATATATTATATATATATACTATATTTTATGTATATATATATATAAAATATATATATATATATATATATATATATATATATATATATTTATATATATATATATATATATATATATATATATATATATATATATATATATATATATATATATTATATATATATATATATATATATATGTTAGTTATATTTATAAAGTACTTTCTGTATTCAAACTCAGGATTTCGACATATAGTATCACGGAGGTTGGTCCAAATAACTTTGCAAATAAGCAAAATATCTAAAAAGTTACACACAATTAATGGAACCAGAATGGTTAAATGTTTACAAAACAGTAATTGGTAGCTGTAATTTTAATTTTAAGTGTTGCAAATTGGAAAAGATGTTGATCTATATATTTTTATATATTTACATTTCTTTTTAATGGCTGCCTGTTAAAAATAAATGAATTTAGTTGAATTTACAAAAAATAGATATAAAAACTCAAAAAATAAAATATATTAGTTTACATTAAAATTGTAAACTTCATGTATTCTTATGAAATAATGTAAATTGAAGATAATCTTTCCTCCTTTCTATATACAATATTATTCACTTATATACAATTTTATTCACTTGACCAAATTTGAATGTTTTTGCATTTATTTTTTAGAATCGATTAAGCGCTTTGAGCCTAAGGCAACAGACAAAGAAACTAGATTATTTATAGCCTCTTGCCTAAAGTATGCACCTTATCGTTTGAATGGAGGTAAACGGAAATCTGACAACCATGAAATAGACGATGAAGACACGAAAGTGATAAAGAAAAAAATCAAGATGAATTCGTAGTAGACGATAACGTTGAGTCAAGTGAAAGCGGAAGTAGTTTCGAAAAAGAAAAAGAAATTGTCTCCTTTGTAAAAAACTTTAACATATACATTTTAGTAAACTTTTTAAAGTGTTATGTTTCAACGTTGTTTTTTTGACGTTGAATCGATGTAGATATTAGAACGTTAATTTCTTGTTTTCAAATCAACGCTTAAATCAATGTTTATAAATCAACATCAGTTCAATATTAATTTATTGACGTTGAATCAATGTTGATATTTCAACGTCGATTTCTTGTTTCCAAATCAACGTTAGTAAATCAACGTCAGTACAACGTTAATTTAATGACGTTGAATCAATGTTGATATTTCAACGTCGATATTTTGTTTCCATTTCAACGCTAAAATCAACGTCAATAAATCAACGCGTTATCGACGTTGAATCAACGTTGAAATGCTTGCTGGGAAACATTGATTCAACGTTGAAAGCGCGTTGTTTTTGTGACTGTAACGCTTTTTCTACGCTGCAACCGGTTTTCAACGTTGATTCAACGCTGACATGTTTGCTGGGATAAGTAAAAAAGTTAATTTATATTTCGTTTTCTTAATTCTAAATTGTTGTGTTTTTTAGACTAGAAGCTAAAATATATTTAATAACTACATTATACTGCATGCTATTAAAAATGTGAAAAAAATTTGATTTACACAACGTTTACAAAATGTTTTTTAATATATTGAAAAACACTTTAGTGTGCAATTCAAATTTTTTACACAGTATACTAATTGATGTGTTTTATAGATACGTAATTTCTTTTTTATAAATAGATAATTTATAAATTTATCTTTCTCATATTAGCTCAACACAGATATTCCACAATTGGCACAGCACATATGACTATGGAAGATTGTGAGGATAGGGAAGATGATGATATGAAGATTCAGAATCATTTTTCGCTTATACTACTACGTCTTCGAGCTTGATGGTATCAGAATCAGGTTCTGAAGATAATAACAATGAAGAAAGTGATGGCAATCACTTTACAAACGTTTATCTAGCTACCACTGTAAAAGAGCTAGAACAGCCGGTGGTCTTGACAAAATCAAAATAGTAATATTTTGCCTCACAAAACAACTTCTGAAACAAATCTGTGTAGAAATTCAAACAAACGGAAAAAAGGGCCGAATATTGTAAAACAAATTCAACTTACTGCCGATTCTGGTTTGAAGATAAACATGGAGAAAAAGAAACCATTGGATTTTTTTAGACTTTTTGTTACAGAAGAGCTTATAAATACTATGGTAGTTGAAACTAATCGCTACGCAATGCAAGAAATAAATAAGCAGCATCCCCTCAAAAGAAGCTCGCGTTTTAAAGATTGGAATTCAATAAAATCAGAAGATATGCGGCAGTTTCTTGGAGTTCTTCTTCATATAGGGTGTGTCAAAATGCCATCTTTAGAACGCTATTGGTCTAAGAACAGTCTCTATAGAGTTCCCTTATTTTCTAGAATAATGCCACGAAATTCCAACTAATGTTACGGTTTTGGCATTTTATTAACAATGAAGATTCAAGCAGTGGACACTTGTGTAAAATTAATGGACTTCTCGATCACTTAAATAATACAATGGATAACATCTACTGTCCTAATAAAAATGTACTAATCAATGAGTCAATGATGCTTTGGAAGCGACGTCTTGTATTCAGGCTGTATGTGAAAAATGAAAGACATAAGTATGGTATCAAGTTCTATGAGCTTTACGAATCAGATGATATTGTACTAAAAAGAAAAATATAATCTGGCGAGACAACTCTCGGTAAGCATTTGTAGGGTCAAACGGGAGCTATTGCTTTAGACTTAATGGAAAAATTTCTGTAAATAGGTTTTCAAAATCACCTGTACACCGATAACTTTTACAATTCCTTTAAGTTAACAAAGCATATAAAAAATCAAAAAGCATACTTTTATTTGTGGTACTTTTAGAACTGACCGAAAGTCAAATCCAAATGAATTTACAAAAGCAAAACTGAAGTAGGGAGACGTTATATGCAGAAGCAGAAGGGGTGTAGTGGTTGCTAAAAGGAAAGACAAAAGAGACGTGCTAATGATTAGCAACTTGCATTCGTTGCAAATGATTGAAGAGACAAACAGGAGAGAAGAGAAGAAAATGAAACCCAATATTATTAAAGATTACAATCAATGTATGTCAGGAGTAGATAGGGCGGAACAAATGGTATCATATTATGATTGCCAAAAACAGACAATTAGATGGTATAATAAAGTAGCACTTCATCTCTTTGATACTTTTTTGTTTAATGCTTACTGTCTAAACAGCAAATATGGACTAGATAAAACAATTTCCTTGCTTAAGTTTGGAGAATTAATTGTTACGGATTTATTGGGTGAACGTTCGAATGAAATTGTTCCTCGAATCGCCAGTAATAGCTTTCACTATTTGTCTTCAATATCATCAAATGAAAAGAAAAAATTCCCAACAAAACCATTTCGAGAACGTAAAAAACACAATATAAATGTGCTGTTTGTGAAAATAGACCTCCTTTATGTATTGGCGAATATTTCAAAATGTATCATTCAAAGGAATAAGTGTACACTTTAATTTTCATGAAATAAAATTAAAGCATTATTAATATTTTACTTTTATCTGTTTTAAGCTATTTCTGTCTTTATCCGCATTTAAATTAGGTTCTTTGGATTTTTAAAATAAAAAATTGAATGTAATATTTTCTGAAATCAAATGTGAGGCTAAGAAAAAAAAAAAGTGAATAGACAAAGCCAGTCATGCACAAATTTTATTTAACTAACTTATTTCAAATATTATTTGAAATAAGTTAGCATAACTACGAGTTTCCTCGTTGTTGGTAAACTCATGTTGCCGGATTACTTCGAGTATTCTCGTAGTTGAGAAATATCAAAGTCCCGAGTAACTAACGAGTAAACTCGTAGTTGGCAGCAAACGTGTTAAAAACTTATTGTTATGCGGTGAAACATGGAAACATACTTAAACTTGAATGTTCTCACAACATCTAATAATGCTGTGGGCAAGTAGTCGCAACTAAATATTGTATGCGTAGTCAAGATTAGAGTGCGATAGCACGCCTTTGCCGACCAAGCCGGGAAAATGGTAAGCTTTTTAAATTTACCTTGGAGCTAAAAACTCGTATCAGAGAAGCTTGGAATGAATTATAGATATTTCAATATCTATAAAATCTTGTGACTAGTATGCCATGTCGCATATTTGAAGTCATTTAAAATTCAGAAAGCAATACTAAATATTAAATGATTGTAAAAACAAAATGTTTTCATTATTCTCTTGGATATAATGTAAACGAGACTAATTCTATTTACTCCACAAATTGAATACTTTTAATTTTTTTTCCATTTGTATTTAATTAAACATACCAATTTACAAACTTTTTAGTTGTTGTAGCAGATAATAAGAAATAAAGTAGACTTGATAATTGTTTCGCTGCCGTTTTTGTTAAATTAGAACGAAGAATAAAGGTGAGGCCAATTCAAGTTTCTCTGCTGTATTATCCAAAAAGTCTAAGGGAGTCTCATTTGTAAGCATTTTTTAAACTATTTCCTAGATTATCAAAAATTAACCAGTATTCAGATAAAATATAAAGCTCAAGACCTAATGGCTTTGTTAACAAAAATTGCTTTTAGTAATGCAGTGAAACACTGCATTCTAGTTTTATGTTTCTGACCTCTATTTGGAGAACAAGGGCCATCTAATTCAACACTTGACTTAAAGACTAGTTTGAGAAACTTTAAATGGTTCAATATCTTGTATAAATGAATCAAATCTCCTCGTTCTCTTCTTAGATTTAAAGTCGTTAAACCCATTTCAACTAGCCGCTTTTTATATCTAAGCATTTGATTTGAGTATAGTATTTTTGTGGTCCTTTTTTAAAATCTTTCAAGCACTAAATTTTCTGCTAGATTTAGGAACTCCTCTACATTCAAATGCATTTTTTATTAAACCCAGCACTTTTGATGCTTTCTTAACACATACTTGTGTTTTATGTGTTCAGCTCATGTCCGGTTGTACAAAAATACCTAGATCTTTCTCTAATACACTGCTTCAGAGCTCATAAATAATTCTATTAATATTCCTTTAGTATGTTCTAATAATTCCTCAAAAAAATTTTGATTGCCGAATCTAACCACTTTACATTTTTTGCTATTAAGTTCTAAAAACTAAATCAGGGTTATGTTTTAAGTTCAATCGTCAAAGCTTTGGATGTTAAGACTTGGCGTAGTTTATGGTAAACCATCTAAAAGGTAGAGAAAAAACCAAAACTTATTTCAATTTTTTTCTCCAAATTAAATTTTTACAAGCAAAATTTAATTTGGAGACAATTTTTTTTACTCATTTAGCATTATAATTAAAACAAAAACAGCGTTAAACAAAATAAAAACCTGTTGATTTTGATTAATGTTTCATTAATTAAGTCAATAAGGATCAGTAATTCTGAATTGTATAATGTTCAATATAATAACTAATTACATTAATTAAATATTTTTGAAAAGTTTTTCAAAAATTCAATGAAACAAGAATAAACGATTTATATCGTCATTCCTAGCAGATAGGTAATTACTATCATGAGAGTTAAAAATGAAGTCTTTAAATTTTAAGCTCCTCAAGGTATTATTTTATTATTAAAATATTAATTAAGCATTTAAGTTTATATATATATACATATATATATATATATATATATATATATATATATATATATATATATATATATATATATATATATATATATATATATATATATATATATATATATATATATATATATATATATATATACATATATATATATATACATATATATATATGTATATATATATATATATATATATATATATATATATATATATATATATACAATATATATATATATATACATTTATATACAATGCCTAGTAAGACCCTTAATCCTTTGCTTTAAGATATACTAGTTAGTAGATATATATAATTTACTGAATTATAAACATGTATGTAAAAGTAAAAACCATTTTTAACCTTTCATAAACAATCAATAATACATACAATTGAATTTAAAGATTTAATTTTTGTTTAAAATAACTTAGTTATTCCTTCATACTAAAATATCCGCCATTGAAATTCTAATAAAAATAAGAATTTAATCAGCATAATAAAAAAAATTTTATATAGCTCTCTTTTACTTTTATTTAATGAATTTAGTCTTTATCAATAGAAAAATAAAACTTATAAGCATATATAAAATAAAATAAAACATCTGTTGATTTAAACAAGTTTTTTGCCTTGTATCTAATTTGTTCAAACACATTGCAATACTTTTTTTTGTTCTCATTGTATTTGGATGGTTGATACCTAAAATTTCAGTTATTATTTTATCAACAGAATAACACATTTCTAAAGCTTCGTTATATTTTCCCATTTCTTTCAAACAGTTTGCGATACTAAGTTTTGTTCTCATTATATCTGGATGGTTGATACCTAAAATTTCAGTTTTTATTTTATCAACAGAATAATAAATTTCTAAAGCTTCGTTATATGTTCCCATAGCGTACAAACAGTTTGCGATATTATGTTTTGTTCTCATTGTATCTGGATGGTTGATACCTAAAATTTTAGTTTGTATTTTCTCAACAGAATAATAAATTTCTAAAGCTTCGTTATATTTTCCCATTTCTTTCAAACAGATTGCGATATTATGTTTTGTTATCATTGTATCTGGATGGTTGATACCTAAAATTTCAGTTTTTACTTTATCAACAGAATAATAAATTTCTAAAGCTTCGTTATATGTTCCCATAGCGTACAAACAGTTTGCGATATTATGTTTTGTTCTCATTGTATCTGGATGGTTGATACCTAAAATTTTAGTTTGTATTTTCTCAACAGAATAATAAATTTCTAAAGCTTCGTTATATTTTCCCATTTCTTTCAAACAGATTGCGATATTATGTTTTGTTATCATTGTACCTGGATGGTTGATACCTAAAATTTCAGTGTTTATTTTATCAACAGAATAATAAATTTCTAAAGCTTCGTTATATGTTCCCATAGCGTACAAACAGTTTGCGATATTATGTTTTGTTCTCATTGTATCTGGATGGTTGATACCAAAAATGTCAGTTTGTATTTTCTCAACAGAATAATAAATTTCTAAAGCTTCGTTATATTTTCCCATTTCATTCAAACAGATTGCGATATTATGTTTTGTTAACATTGTATTTGGATGGCTGATACCTAAAATTTCAGTTCGTATTTTATCAACAGAATAATAAGTTTCTAAAGCTTCGGTACATTTTCCCATAGCGTACAAACAGTTTGCGATATTATGTTTTGTTTTCATTGTATCTGGATGGTTGATACCTAAAATGTCAGTTTGTATTTTCTCAACAGAATAATAAATTTCTAAAGCTTCGTTATATTTTCCCATATCTTTCAAACAGATTGCGATATTATGTTTTGTTTTCATTGAATCTGGATGGTTGATACCTAAAATTTCTGATTGTATTTTCTCAACAGAATAATAAATTTCTAAAGCTTCGTTATATTTTCCCATATCTTTCAAACAGATTGCGATACTAAGTTTTGTTCTCATTGTATCTGGATGGTTGATACCTAAAATTACTGTTTGTATTTTCTCAACAGAATAATAAATTTCTAAAGCTTCATTATATTTTCCCATTTCTTTCAAACAGGTTGCGATATTATGTTTTGTTAACATTGTATCTGGATGGTTGATACATAAAACTTCAGTTCGTGATTTCTCAACAGAATAATAAATTTCTAAAGCTTCGTTACATTTTCCCATAGCGTGCACACAGTTTGCGATATTATGTTTTGTTTTCATTGTATCTCGATTGTTGATACCTAAAATTTCAGTTTGTATTTTCTCAACAGAATAATAAATTTCTAAAGCTTCGGTATATTTTCCCATAGCGTACAAACAGTTTGCGATATTATGTTTTGTTCTCATTGTTTCTCGATTGTTGATACTTAAAATTTTAGTTTGTATTTTCTCAACAGAATAATAAATTTCTAAAGCTTCGTTATATTTTCCCATAGCGTTCAAACAGAGTGCGATACTATGTTTTGTTCTCATTGTATCTGGATGGTTGATACCTAAAACTTCCGTTCGTGATTTATCAAGAAGTTGAAAAAGTTTTGAAGCTTCAATAAAATTTCCCATCATGTATAAACATCTAGCTATATTGTGTTTTGTTTCCATTGTTGATGAATGGTTAATACCTAAACTTTTAGTTTGTATCTTATCAACAAAGTCAAAAATTTCTAAAGCTTTGTTATATTCTCCCATTTCATACAAACAGTCTGCGATATCATATTCTGTATTAGTCGTAAGTTCATTATTTTCACCATAAGTTTCTGCATTAAATTTGTGAATAGCTTTTAATATTTCGATTGCTTCATCAAACAAACCTTTACATACTAATAACTTTTTAATAGAAGTTGTCTTATGATGGAAGGTTTCTGACATTAACTTTTTATTAATATGAAACATATGAAGAAAATGAAAAACAAAATGATTTCCGTAATCCACGTGATCTTTAACTTCATTTAACTCAAATTTAAAACAATTTTCGATTAAATCGATGTATGTTTTTGTACTTGAATTTCTACTTTGAAAACATCTACACGACAACTGCGTCAGCTCGTGCATTGAATATTTGTCATTATTATCACAATTTAGTAAAGAATAACTAATTAGTAATCCAATTGTTTCATCAATTAAATGTTCTTCGCCTATTTTCATTTGATTTAAGATTTGGATTATAAATTTTTTATTGATATTTTGTCCGTCGCAATAAGATAAACAGTTTAGTGTTTTAAATGGAATAATTTTATTTTTTTCTAATTTCATTAAAACTAAATTGATTGCTTTTATTGCAGACTTTGATTCTTCTTCGGTTGGAAAGATATCAGTGTTTAATATTTTTATAGGATTGCTTCTATATCGATCTATATACTTTACTATCGAAATTTTATGTATATTTATATATTTTATTGCTTGTGTAATTGCAAACGGATGATAACCAAGTTTTTTAATTAGGTTTTTTATGTTTTTATCGGTGTATTCTTTAATATTATTTTTTACGTAAGCAAACGCATCTTCATAAGAAAAAACATCAATAAACACTTTATTTACTTTGTTCGACCACGTTCTCCATTGAGAGGTAATTAATGTAAATGAATTCGGTTTTGTTGAAATGTACATTTTCAAACCTTTAACACTTTCGTCGTCGACATTGTCAAAAATATACAAAGTTTTTTCATTTTTATAATAGTTGTGAATTTTTTCAACAATAACCTCAATATTAAAGTAATCCCCTTTCGAATCATGAATAATAAGATTTATTATTTGACCGTGGTTTTTAACCGAAGTCTGTAACTTTCCGAATGCGGCATCTATCCAAACAAAGTTTTTGTAGAAGGTATGATATATATTACAATACATTCTGGCTATCTGTGTCTTCCCAACACCGGACATTCCATATAATACTAAAGTTGTCCTTTTTGTATCTTGTAAAAAATATCGATGAACTTCACTAAGTAATTTTTCACGTTGAATACCTAATAACAAACGTACATTTACTTATTTGAAAACGCATTTTTAATTCAAATCTAGTTAAATGTTTTAACCAGAGCTTTTGAAAATGCAACTACTTTTGATATATTTACGAAAATTTTATATTTGAATTTATTTTATTATCTCTTTTATTTTATTATCGATTTTAGAAAATTTTAAAACGAAATTTTAAAAAAGTTATAAAATCAAATTAGTTATTTAAAATAAGGTTTTACCATAAACTTTATTAAAATACAAAAACAATTTTATAAATGTCGAAAAATATTATATAAGTGAAAAAATATTACGGATTTAAAAACATGGTTCTCAGTAAAACATAAATTAATTATTGTTACTCTAGAGAATACTTATGTTTGCTTAATTTAATTTTTGTTTTTGAGCTTAAATTTCTGTTTAACAACTAGCTTAATTTAACAAAATTGTTAATTTTATTTTTTACTTTGTGAATTATATTGTTTTTTGATAATACAAAGCAAATAAAAACATATCTAAAAATTTATCGATAATTATTAATTATTAAAAAAATATTCAAATATTGCAGTCATATTAAAGTATAAATTAAACGTTTTAAAAATTAAAAAAGGAATAAACATGACTAGAAAACTGCCTGATTTAAAAAAATATGTGATCTCTTTTTTTTTATTATTATTGTTTATTTATTTTTTCTGCTTCTTATTTATTTTCTTCAATCTTATTTTACAACTGCATAGATATTTCTGTGTATATTGTAATATTCTGTTGATAAAATAACTATCTTTGTTTAAATTTTCAATGTTCCAAATAATTGTTTCTGTAAAAGTGTTGGTATTATAAGAAATATATAGGGGAGAGTGGGGAGAAGTGGAATACGAATTTTTTTTTACCTGGGTACTTGCAATATCTTTTTTATTTGATGTAGGAACTGAACCAAACTAGTCTTAACAAAAAAACCAGTGTTTGGAGCACCGAATCTACCCCCTAAGATTGACAGAATGTTTTAATAAAATATATATTTTTTGGTTTAAGAGGAACCCTGCTATTGGGGTAAAGTGGCACAAGTGTGCGGGAGAAGCGGGACATTTTGGGGAGATGTGGGACTATTTAAAAACGACGCCAAATCTAGTTAAGTATTAATTTAAGCAAATTTTGATTTTAAAGTTAAGTTTAGTTTAAATAAAACGCGGCAGTATAGTAGTGGTAAAGCGCATGGCTTGTGAGCGAGAGGTTCGGAGTTTGACTCCCACCACGTCCCTGGAAGTACCACGCTCAACTTAATTCCTCTGCGCAGCGGGCCTTATTTGTAAAGGTTTGTGTTTTCGAGTTAAAGGGTTGAGAGAGGGTTGTAAACACACAAAAAAATATTTAAAAATGCGTAGCCTCTTTGCCTGAAGTGGCTTGGAGAGGTGAATAATAGAAAAAAAATCAAATTATCTATGCCTTTTTCATTCTAATTTAGATTACATTTTAAGAATTAAAATTTCTTTATTAAAAAAAGAAAAAAGTTATTTTCCGTTTAAGATCCTAAAGTTCACTTGGAAAAAGATTTCAGCTTTTGTTCTTGATGTTGTTCCAGCAAGCGGTTGAGGCAGGACTGTTTTTGCATCATTAATATTCACACTACGAATGTCATTAATTCTAAATTTGACAAACTTAGTAGTTTCTTTATACTGGCATTTCATGAAGCTGACTTCTTCATCAAAATTTGTGTCTATTTCTGTCTGCACTACGCCTACATAATAAGAAATTGTGTTTTTACTACAAACCTCACAAAGAACATAATCACTGACACTCGCATTTTGAATAACGCTAAAAAGAAACAGTTTCCAATTCTTCTTCAAACTCTAGTGAATAACAATTAGCAGAAACATCATTTGTTATTATGTTGAAGTCTACATCAAGGTCACTGTGCTATTTGTATAATATATTTTTCCTTACATTTTTGGATTTTAGAAGGATAATTTTTTTACCTTTCTTTTTTGTTTAATACTTCATCTTTTAATCTTAAAATATTCTTAAAATGGTGTTGATGTGGCTATCATACACTTTCCCTTTTTACGTCCACGTCTTAAAATCTTACGAGAATATGCAAAATATATATCATAGTATTATATAATTATAAAATTTAAAGAAAACCTAAACCAAGAATATTTAGTTTAAACTATCTTTAGATAACCACGTACAATCTCAGGAGAAAATACAGTTAAGTTTCGCTTCATGTTTTGCTTCATGTTGCAGATTCAAACCTGAGATATCTGTAAGAATAGCACTTGCATTAATTTCTTGCATGAGCCTTCGTTGATTGG
>NC_088926.1:40605000-40897500 GCF_038396675.1 Hydra vulgaris
CTATCTTCAAAAATTCTGAAAAGCAATCTGATTTGTCTATCTACTGTCCCATTATTCTTCTTCCTATCATAAGCAAGGTTTTTGAATCTTTAACTAACAAACACCTAATTTCTCATCTTGACTCTAATAACTTAATTTCTGATCATCAATATGGATTTCAATCTTCTCGTTCTATAGTTGATTTGCTAACAGTAATAACTGATAGGTTTTATCTTGCATTAGATAGTGGAGAGGTTAAGGCCATTGCTCTTGACATTTCAAAAGCTTTTGATAAAGTTTGATATGCTGGTCTTCTCCATAAGCTTTCTTCTTATGGTGCATCTGGCAACATCTTTAAGATTATTGAATCCTTCCTTTCCATTTGTAGTATAAAAGTTGTCCTCGATGGACAGCACTCTTCTTCTTATTCTGTAACTTCAGGGGTTCCTCAAGGTTCTATCCTTGGCCCTATACTCTTTTTATTTTACATTAACGATCTTCCAGATATTCTCACATCTAAGGTGGCATTGTTTGCTGATGATACTACCATTTATTCTTGTCGTGATAAGAAACCAACACTCACTGATTGCTTGGTGAGAGCATTTGAGCTTGAAAAGGATCTCACTTCTGCTACAGCATGGGGCTAGCAGCGACTAGTGAACTTCAATGCAGATAAAACTTAATTTTTTTCAGTCAATCGTTATCGCTATAATTTAGATCTTCCTATATTTATAAACGGTGATGTACTCGATGAGTCATCCACTCTTCATCTTCTAGAATTAACTCCTACTTCCGATCTTTCTTTTAAACTTTTTATCAAATCAGTTGTAAAATTAGCTTCTGCTAAGGTTGCTTCTCTTTATAGACTTTTAGACAAGGTGCAAAAACGCATTGTAAACATAGTTGGACCTGCTCTTGCAGCCAACCTCCAACCATTATCACATTATTGTAACGTTGCTTTTCTTTTTTTTCTTCTACAAATACTATAATGGGCACTGTTATAAAGAGCTAGCATCTCTTGTGTTATCTACTAAAATTAATTATCGTATTGCTTGACATTCAATTAAGTCTCATCATTTTTTAATGACTGTTCCTAAGTGCTACAAAAACTCTTATTCGTTTAGTTTTTTTCCTCGAACATCAGTTCTTTGGAATCAGCCTCCTTTATCTTGCTTTCCTGATTCATATAATTTGCAATCCTTTAAATCGTCTGTCAATCATTATCTTGCTCTACAAACTTTTTCTTTTCTCTTCCAGTAACTTCCAACTTTAATTAGTGGTTGCTTGCAGCCTTGTTGGAAGCGAAGATGAATAAAAATAAAAAAAATATATTCATATATATACTAATTTATCGACATAGGATAAGACTTCGGTCACGGTTTTAGTTACGACTAAAAGTTATGATTAAAAGTTGTATAAGACAATTGTCTTTTATGAAATTTAATCATAGGTAAAACCCTGACCGAACCCCTATACTCAGTCAATGTATTTATGTTTAGTTCTTGGTATTCTTATTATCAAATATTACACAAAACATTTTCATATAAACTTATGCATGTAATTAAATCAACAAAATATTTGTAGGTTTTAAAATGTTTTGGTTTGCAACAAAGTAGAGGTTGATATTTGAAAATGAAAACGACAAATTTATTCAAAATTTGTTTAAAGCTCAATTTTTTTTATTGAATTAAAATTTGTTTTAAAACACATTATGCTTTATTTAATGTCTTTCTTAATAAAATATTTGAAAAATAAAATTGACAATGTCACGATTTTTATAAATTTATAAAAACAAATTTATAATAATAAACTACATTACTTTATTACAATAAACTTTTTGTCAATTAAAAAAAAAAAGGGGTTTCAAATTAAATAAAAAGACGAACTAAAGTAATTAAACTTTTTCAATAAAAAAATAAAGCTTTAAATAAATAAGAAATGCTTTTAAAATCCAAAAACAACAAACATCAGGCATATTACAATTAATAAATTTCAGCAAATAACAAAAACAAAACTGTCAATATATTAATGTCAACCTAACAAAACAAGCTCAATATTGTCGTTCTTTGTTTTATTTTAATGTATAGAGTTTTTAGTGGTTTTATATAAATTAATATAAGAAAGTATATTGTGATAATAACACTCAATTTCAATTAAGTAATGCAATAAAGCATAAAAGTATTGAATATTGAAGTCAAACAAACTTTATTTTTAATCAAACTAAAGAAAAGCCATTAAACAGTATTGTCAAAAGGACTTTTTAATCCACCTATTTTAAATGATTTTGGATATTGAAGTTTGAAAAAATACAATATTATAATGGTCAAAATATCATATTTGTTTAGCAAATTATAATTTCAAAATACATGTTAATGTAAACATTCTTAACATTAACATGTATTTTGAAATTATAATTTCAGAGTCTTCTTTGGTTTCAAAGAACACTTAAAAAATATATCTAAAGATTCTTTTCTTAAATTTCTAAATTACGTTTCAAGTAGTTTTTTAATTTTCCTTACATATAACATTTGTGACAAAAGTATTTCTGTTAATAGAGTTTTAATCGGCAAGACTATTTTTATTTTACATGTATAATTTCTATTTTTTTTTTTATTTCACATGTATAAAAATTTTTATTTCACATGTATAAAAATATATTGAGACGTGTTAAAATTTTATCGCTATTTTCTGATTTTTTTCATGCATAATGCTGTATCGCAAAAATCCAAAACAAAATTTCTTTGTTTATCATTTAGATCTCTGAGGAAGCTTTTTGATCATTATTGAACCTAAAATATATGCCCACAATTTGTAGTGTGTTTAATAAAACAACCAGTCTTCTTAAGGTTTCAGATAGTAGAAGTTTCAGGATGATTAAGAAGAACATTCATAGCATTATTAGAAAAAAATACTTTCTCCTTTTGAGTCCATTATTTTGTATGTTTTTGATAACGTGGACAAAAGTCAAAGTTATATATTATATAGTTAATCAAGGTTTTTCATTAAATGTAAGGATTAGATTTTTATCACATTAAATTGCCTTTGCTTTGCTATTTGACCCTCTTACTGATACTAAAGTTATATGAATTTGATCACATAAAAACTAGGAACTTATTTGTTTACAGATTGTTACAACATTTTTAAAAGAAATTTAAAACCATCAAAGTTATAACTTGTCTTACAGTTTATCATAACATCCAAAACACTTTTCGAATGAGAATTTATATCATTGGTTTTCCAAAAACAGCAGCTTCTTGATACAATAACATTTTTGTAACATACACCTTGTCACAGAGAATAATACTTCCTAGCAGAAATTTTCAAATTAAAAAAGAAAAACAAAGTTCCTTGCATTTTCAAAAAAATCTATCTTAGAGGAAAATTGAGCAAAATTTCATTTTAGTTTACCCTTTTTGAAGTTTTGATGTAAATCAGATCATATAATAAAATGTTGCTGGACGCTTTAAAACTCGCATAAGGTAAACATTCTATCCATCGTGTTTTCTTCTCTTTGTCTCTGGGAAATCCAATTACCGCATGCTTCCTCGGCAAAGCTTTCTTCATGAATAGACATGTTTTTGCAGCGTAAAAATTTAAAGAAAAAACTGTATAATTTTTAACTCTTTAGTATATTTTATTTATTATTTTTGAGAAAATAATTCATTTTTTATATAAAATGGCTGTTACATTAAAAAAAGAGTTTGAGTTGGTGTTAAAACAGCAAGAAAAAGTTTTTATTGATATTATTAGTGGAAACTTAAAAATATTTAATGGCACATTGAAAAAAGTCGAAAATGACATAGAAGATTTGAAACATAGCCTAAATTTTCATGAAGAACTAACAATGCAAAAGTTAAGAAAGCAAATGTTTTCAGTCAGAAAGAAAAATCAGAAATTACACGTATACGAAAAATGTAATGGGAGATGGAAGACCGATCTAGACATAATAATTTAAGAGTAGATGGAATAATGAAAATGAAGGTGAAAGCTGAGAGGAAAGCGAACTTAAGGTAAAAAATGTTTTTGAAGAATTTTTACCTGTTAAAAATGTCCAAATTGAACGGGCCTATAGAACTGGAAAGAAAGAATCAAATAAGCCGAGAACAATAGTGATAAAACTTTTAGATTTTAAAGATAAAATGGTAATTTGAGCAAGTCAAGCAATCGAATCAAAAGAGAAAAACATTTATATAAACGAGGATTTCTGTTTTGAATCAACGCAAATCAGGAAAAGTTTGAGGGAGAAAATGAAAATTGAACGAGCGGCTGGTAAGTTTGCATACATTTTTTATAATAAACTGATAATTGGCGATTGGGTTGCAAAGAAAAGGAAACATTCACCATATTTGTCATCAAATAATGGAATTCGATTTTTACTATTACTAAATATAAACTAAACTGTTTTAAAAATGGAGAAAAATTTCATAATTAAATTTTCTTATGAAAATGACACTCTCGGTGATAATGATATTGACTCAAATTATTTTAATCACAAAATGTTAGAAGTTGTAATTGTTACATATTAAATAAGGGGTCTTCCATGAAGTACGCACGCCAAATATTTTAAAATTTGACTACCCCCGTCCCCCCTTTTTCCATATATACTTTTAAGTCTTCACCCCCTAAAAAAGTACGGACGTTCCAATAAATAAGTTTATTGAAGAAAAAAAAGAGGTGGAGGAGGTACCTACTCGTATAAAGATACTTTATACGACCCAAAGCCCTATGTTTGCAGCACAGGATCCCAATTTAAAAAAGTCTTTAAATATATAAACAAGTTTTAATTCGAATAAAATTGATACAATATTAATGTGCGTGCTTGGCCGAGAGCTTAATGTTGTGAACCTGAATAGCGGAGACCGGAATTCGATTCCCGTGTACGATATATTGTACTATCTTTTGTTTCAATAATGAGTTTTTTTCCCTTTTACTAATTTAAGGAGCTTTTTATTTTAGCAAAACCTAGCGATAAAATTTGAAAAACATTGAGAGCCTAATGACAAGTTTTCTTTGGGGGTGGGGGAGGGGGTGGCATCCAACCCATTAGCTACGACATTGATAAAACCTGTTTTTTCTGAGTAAGATGTATTTCAGGCAACCTGTTTTTTGTTGACTCAAAAAACAGGTTGCCTGAAATACATCTTACTCAGAGCCAGTATATGAGAGGTGGCAAGTGTGCATGATTTTTTGAGGTTTCAGATACGACACTTTCACACATTGTGCTAACTCCAAACTTAAGTATCTTTATACCTATTCCAAATGAGGAGGCCTTGCAAAAAATGGAATGGCGGAGGCCTGGAAAAAAAGCCCTAAAATGCCTCAAAACCTTATTGGTATTTACTTGAGCCTCCTCAGAAAACATACCTAATGGAAAAGTAAATAATTCAATGACTTTATAGCCATGAATCAAAAGCTAATGTAATGTTTGGGCTATAGGATATCAAAGGTACAGATCTATGGTGAAGCAGTTTTCCAACAGAATGTTTTAAATTTTGACCCATCATTTTTCAAAATTCAGCTTGAACTTGAATTTTTCTCAGTTTAGCAATACTTTTTTCTTCTTCCGTCAAAGCCTCCACTTTATAATTGGCATCTTGTAAGAAATATGGAGCATACATTCTAAAAACCTTATCCAAGCATGCAAAGTTAAAATACCATGATATTGATATTGCCTTCTAAAAATTTTTTCTGAACTATTAAAGATAGATTGTTCATTTCGTTTGGAAATGAACAATCTATCTATACCACACACTGAACATCATTGGTAAGTGTTAATAGCTGTGGAAAGAATAGTTTGAATTTTTTCATCTATCATTGTCATATTTACAATATGTTGTACTACAACTTCTTTTATTGTACCGTCCTCCGATAACACACATACATAACTGACTAATATTCTGCAAGAACTACTTCTTTTGATTCTTCTTTATATTTAAATCTGAGAGGCCTACAGTAACTAGTTGACGATGATTTCGGATTTCTCCAAAAACCTATTTTTTCTCATCTTTGAAAAGAATATAATTCTAGAGGAACAGAGAAAGTTATGAAAAGCAATTAGTTAGTATTAAGTTCACTCGTATCATCTGACTGTTGTTTATAAACAAATTGGTCTGTTGCAACATTAAAACCAGCTTTGTATGTTACAATTAGTCTAGTACAATCTTTAAGCACAAGCGAATTTAACACAACACTCTAAGTAGAACACAACCTTGATGCAGTATGAAAAAGAAGATCTTGTAATGGTACCTCTGTAGAGTAGTCACTGACCTGAATGTTTTTAGGGTAGCATTTATTTTTAGCCTTTTTTACTATATAATATGATGGATATAGAGAGTTAAATTAAAGTGCATTATTTCTTAAATGCTGATAAGTTTCTTTTGATAAATTAGCATCTAAGACTTACGCTAAGGACTGTTCTGACGTAAGTGATCCTGTCGATAATTCCATGTTGCATATTTTTTAAACAACTTTTGCTTCTATAAATCTTTTATCTTTTTTCAAACTTTTACTTGCTGCATATAAAAGTTTATTCAAATTGTATTTATCAAAAAGCTTGGAAACTGCGATTTTTCGTTCACACAGACGCATCTTCAAACAATACTGAAGGGCGTCCACCTGAAATTGTAACAATAATTTAACAATAATTTTATTATTAGAATAACAATAGAAGTAAATTGTATAAACTATAATAAATTTTAATTATAGTTAAAGTAAACATACCACAGAAGTTCGCTTCAAGTTTTTGTTTTTTCCAGTCAAATATAATTTCGTCTAACCAAATTTTGTTTCTTTTTTCAAAAACTGCACTCGTTCTATTTAATTGTTTCCACTTGTTTTTGGCTTGATAAATGAATTTCGAAATAACTGACAAACTATCACTGGATTCATAAAAATTGCTTTTGGAAGCAAAACCAAAAATTTTCGCATTTATTTCATCATTTTGAAGCAAATTATTTTCCATTATATAATTCATAAAATATCTTCTATCCATTTTCATATGACCGTCTATTTAATAACTTTTAGTTATTTTGTAATAAAGTAAATTAAATAAATATTTTGTAATAAGCTAGTTAAAGGTTTTTAAGGTTTTTAATTTTTTTTTAAAGTTTTTATTACTAATTTTTTATTTACTAAGTTTTTATTACTAATTTTTTATTTAATTTTTATTACTAAGTTTTTATTATTAATGGTAGCATAAAAAATGACAAACAATGGTTTCAATCCGATCTAAATGTTTATTGAGCGAATATTATGCAATAACTAGAAATCAAAAATTAAAAATATTTTTTTTAAAGCTATAGTCTCTAAAAAAAATTATTATGAATTCAAACCGCAGTTTTTTTGTTTTAATTCCTTTTAAATTTATTATTATCGATAAAAACGCATTAACGAGAAATGTGTGCGTAGTTATTTGAACTTAAAAGTGTATTCATTTAGGCAGCTATAGGCAGCCAGTTTTTGAACCACGAGATCAGTAACTTAGTGGTGTTTAAAGATGTATTACTTTAAGTTGTTTAAGTTGAATTTGCGTTTGCGGCACAAGACGAGTAAGACGTATTCTTTTTTTGAGCATAACTTTATTTACAATAAAAATGGAAATAAATATTAAAAATATAGAAAAAATTATCACAAGCAAACTAGAAGAACAAAAAAAAAGTATACTAGCAGAAACGGAGAGATTACTCAAAGATCATGAAAAAAACTTCACTACAATAATAAGTTCGAATTTCAAAATAATAACAGCAAGGTTAGACAAAATGGACGCTGAAATACACAATAACAAGTTAAATATCAGAAGAGTTGAAAATGAAATTGACGAAATAAAAGTCAGCTTAAATTTCCAAGAAGAAAAAGCTAAGGATGAACTTATTCATATTAAAACAAAATATGATAATGAAATTTTGATGTTGAAAAAAAAATCTATTGACTTAGAGAATCGCTCGAGACGTAATAACTTACGTATCGATGGCATAAAAGAAAACCCTGAAGAAAACTGGAGTGATTGTGAGAAGGCTGTAAAAGACATCTTTAAAACAAAGCTAAATATATTAAGTGAAGTAGTTGTGGAACGAGCGCACCGAGTCGGTGCAGTTAAAGATAATAAAACACCAAGATCAATCGTTTTAAAGCTTTTGAATTATCACGATAAAAGTAAAATATTAAGCTCAGTAAATAAACTTAAAGGAACCGGTATTTATATTAATGAAGATTATGCAAAAGAAACGATGTTAGAAAGAAAGAAGCTTTGGGAAGAAGTTAAACGATTACGAAACGAAGATAAATTTGCAGTTATTAAATTTGATAAAATTTATTGTAGAGATTTTAGAAAGTAAACGCGCGAAGTTTTATTAAGCGAAGCGCTATTTTAACGATTTTAAATAATGACTAACTTAACAATAGATTTTGAAAAATTACACTTTAATGTTTTCAATTCTGCAAATGTTTTACTTAATGATATTTCTGATGCTGATTTGCATTTTTTTAACGAAAACAATTTTAGTTCGTCCTTTTTTGAAATAAAAACTTTTAAAAGTGAACTAAAAACCTTAAAGAGTAATTTTACTGTAATACACATTAACATAAGAAGTATAAATAGCAACATGAATAAGCTAAAACATTTTCTTATCGAATGCGATTATCTATTCAGTATGATATGCCTAACAGAAACGTGGTGTTCTGACGAATCATGCAGAATAAATTCATGTTTAGAAATTCCTAACTACAAATTATTATCATCTGAAAGAAAAACTAACAAAAGGGGAGGTGGAATTATAACTTATATTAGGAATGATCAAGTTACCAAAATTAGAGATGACCTTTCGATCTCAGATGCCGATAGTGAGGTTTTTACAATTGAAATAACTAGCAACAAATCAAAAAACATACTGGTCTCCACATGTTACCGGCCACCTGAAGGTGATTTATTTAAATTTTCCAATCATTTAAAACAAATTTTTATAAAAAACAACAATGAGCAAAAAAAAATATTCTGTATTGGAGACATAAATATAGATTGTTTACAATATGATAAACATGCCAATACTAAACTTTTTTTTGACGAAATGCTTCAACATTACATCTTCCTAATTATTAACAAGCCAACTCGAGTAACTCCAACTTCAATCACTGCAATAGACAATATATTAACTAATTCATTGTTTGATACTTCTCTAAAGGCAGGATCAATAAAGGCAGATATATCTGATCATTTTCCTATTTTCTTCTCCTTGACGCAAGATATAAAATCTAATAATAGTTGTAAAATTAAAACTTATAAAAGAAAAATCAACAAATTTGCTATTCAACAATTTAAAGACTCACTGTCGGCAGAAGAGTGGGATAAGGTATACCATGAATGCAATCTTGGGTACACTAACTCTGCTTATAATAACTTCGAAAAAATTTTCCTAAAAAGCTATAATATGCACTTCCCAATTAAAGTAAAATTAATAAAAGAAAAACACTTAAAATGTCCATGGATCACCAAGGGTATTAAAAAATCCTCAAAAAAAAAACAAAAACTTTATATTAAATACTTAAAAAAAAGAAATGAGGCAAACCTAAATTTTTACAAACAGTATAAAAACTTGTTTGAAAAAATTAAAAAAAATTAAAAGAAAAACTATTACTCAAATAAAATAAAAAACACAAATGGTGATATTAAGAAAACTTGGGATATCATGAAAGAAATAATTGGAATAAAAACCTGCAAAATAAATAGTTTACCTGCTCAAATTGTCATAGATAATAAAGAGTATGACAATAATAATGCAATTTCAGAAAAATTTAATAGTTTTTTTGTCAATATAGGCCCGAATCTAGCTTCAAAAGTCAATTGTCCAAACAACTCATTTGAAACTTATCTAACTAGTGTCAACAACGAATTAATATTTAAAGAACTAAAAATTGATCAACTCGAAAATGCAATAAACTCTCTTAAAGTCTCTAGGTAAAGATGACATTTGCAGTAATATCGTCGTCAATGTCTTTTCGGAGATACGCAAACCTATTTTCGAAATATTTAAATCATCAATTATAACAGGAACTGTACCAGATAAATTAAAAGTAGCTAAAATTGTACCTATTTTTAAAACCGGTGAAACATTTCTAATAAACAATTACAGACCAATCTCAATACTACCAACCTTTTCTAAAATACTTGAAAGAATAATCTGCAATAGATTATATGAATACCTGATTCAAAAGCAGTTCTTAAATAAAAAACAATTCGGCTTTCAAGCACAGCACTCAACAGAACATGCAATTTTAGATTTAGTTAATAGCATAAGTGATTCTTTTAATAAAAAGCAATTTGTATTAGGAACTTTTATAGACCTATCCAAAGCATTTGACACAATTAATCATGATATCTTACTAAAAAAAATGGAAAAATACGGAATAAAACTAACCTAGATTGGTTTAAAAGTTATCTGTGCATATAAAATAAAATGCGGAGTTCCCCAAGGTTCCATTCTTGGTCCTCTTTTATTTTTAATTTATAGTAACGATCTTCCACAATCACTAAAAAAACTTGATGCAATAATGTTTGCTGATGACACAAATTTATTTTATTCATCAGCATCAATTGAAAATCTCTGTGAATCTGCAATTGATGACCTTGAAAGTCTACACATTTGGTTTAAAGTAAATAAATTATCTTTAAATCAAGAAAAAATAAAATACATCTTGTTTCATTCCAACCAGCAAAAAAACAAAATACCAAGCATGCTACCATTACTAAAAATTGATAACATAAACATCGAAAGAACTGAAACTATTAAATTTCTTGGGATTATTATTGACGAAACGATTTCTTGGAAACCCCATATAAAAACATTAAATACAAAAATATCAAAAATTATCGGCATACTTTACAAAGTCAAAACTATACTTTCCCAGGAGAATCTGAAAGTTCTCTACTTTTCTTATATACAAAGTTATCTAACATATGCTAATATTGCCTGGGGAAGTACAAATAAATCTAAATTAAGTTCTCTATATACACACCAAAAACACGCATCAAGATTGATTTATAATAAAAATAAATTCACTCATGCCGATCCTTTACTTAAAAACTTGAATGCTTTAAATATCTATCAAATTAACATCTACCAAAATGTTTTATTTATGCTCAAATATAAGCTCGGACTTGTCTTAACTCATTTTACTAATAACTTTTTTCAAACCAACGCCAACAGATATATCACACGAGGAACCGGAAACTTTACATTGCCCATAAAAAAAACAAAATTTTTGAGATTTTCAATTGTATAGCGTGGCCCCTATTTATACAACAAACCAATACCTTAAAATATAGAACTTACTAAATTGGATAATCTTATTACCCTGAAGAAAAAACTAAAAGATCTCATAATTAACAAAACCAATTTTATCGATATGTATTAAATATAAAAGAGCAATTAATATAATAAAATGTAAAAAGAACAATTTAAGCTATAAAAATAAATAAAAAAGAAATAAAACATAAAATATAAAAAAATAAATAAATAAAAATTGTTAGCAACTATACATAGTAAAATATTACTGAACAGTAGACCTCAAAAAATTAATGTGTGTCTTTACTCTTTAAATTTTTAGTTTATTTTGTATTTTAAAGGTTCTCGATGAAAAGACTTTTCTTAGTCTTCTGCAAGTTTCATTACAACTACATAGTACTACTAATATATGTTAATATATATTTTCAACAAATAACATATATTTTCAACGACAACGACAAGCAAGTCCCTAGTAGCCCTGTGGTTCGACGAACTTGCGTATATTTTTTAAATGCATGGGTTAATAGCCAGCACTTTATATTATAAACCACGAATTTATTATTTTAACTCGCATGAGTTAAAATGTCAAACGCGCATGCGTAAAACAGCATTGTTAACGCTCTTTAGATATCGTAAATATTTGTGGTGGACATTTATATAAACTGGAGACAGTAAATATTATTTGTTTTTGAAATATATAATAATGATTGTTGTAAAAAAAAAAAAAAAAAAAAGTTGTTGATACAGGTTGATCCGTTGATTTTAAATGGTATGTTTGTAAGTTTTTTATATTTTTTCGCTCAAAATGAGCGATGTTTTCTTTGTTAAAAATATTTATATAAAGTGCAAACAAAACAATTTTTTAAATTTATTTAAATATTAACATAATAATATATAAGTTAATAACATGGTAAAGAAACTAACTTAAAGTTCTTTAAAATAAGAAATAAAAGTTTTTAAAAAATGTAAAAAAAGAAATTTTTTTTGATAAAAAGTATTTGAGGCGATATTTAAATAACAAATATGATATTTTATCGCAAAAATATTTTCTAATAAAATATAATATCTGGCTTAATAACATATTAAACGAATCTTGCCAGTTTTTAAATTTCACAATATCAAAATTTTTTTGTATGGTTTTGCCACACTTTGACCCACTGTGTAATGTAATAATATTTTTAACTTTACTATCTAAAACTAAATTTAAATTTATCGACAGATTTTAAATTTTGTAGAAAAATATTGTAGATTATTGAATATTGTAGATTACAAATAGTTGTGATCATGCAAAATTTACACTCTCTCCTTCATTTCGGGGATCGAAAAATTTGCATGGTCCTGCGGGCGCTCATGTATGCGTGCATAGACCGTCTACTACCTACACCATACATCTTTTTATGTTGGCAAACAAGGATCTTTAGCCAGAATTTTAACTTTTTTATTGATGGGCTGGTTGATTGTGATGAATTAAAAAATCGAAGTACGTACTTTTAAATTGAAACCCTCCTTCTTGCCCGATTCGCTTTCGTACGCTTTTCGAAGACCCCTATCCCCCTTTCCCTGTGAGCGTACGCACTTTATGGACAACCCCTAAATATTTCTCCGTTTCTGAATGTTTGCATCATCTTAATCAAAATAAAACACTTTTTCGATTTTGAATATCGATATTCGGAGTTTGAATAAAAACTTTGAAAATTTAAAAATATTATTAAATAAACTTAAACAAGATTTTAAAATTGTATGTCTGACAGAAACTTGGTGTAAAGGTGATGAAAGAAATTATGAATTTGAACAAGTTAATTACACACCAATTCATCAACCATGTGAATTTAATGGAGGTGGTGGCGTTAGTATTTTTATCCACAATTCACTTAATTATATTTTACGTAACGACCTCTGTGTTGATGAAGTAGGTTGTGAACCATTATGCATTGAATTAGTAAACAAATCACTTCAAAGTCCCTGGATGTCAAAAGGCCTACTAAAATCTTCAAAAACGAAAAAAAATTATATATTAAGTATTTTTAAAAAAATCTTATAAAAATGAAATAACTTATAAAAATTAGAAAAATTTTCGAAAAAACAAAAAGATGCTCAAAAAAGCTACATTATGCTCAGTTATTAAAATAAACCAACAGAAAAAATATGGAATCTAATTAAGGATTTAATTAGAAAAATAATTAGAAAAAAAACACTCTGTCAAAAAATCTTTTAATTTATGGAAAATTAGTTTATCTTAAATCTATTATAGCTGAAGAACTAAAAAACTACTTTGTTAATATTAGTCCAAAATTGGCTGCTAAAATTTTATCCAACTCCACTCCTTCTGATTCATATTTAAAGACTTAGAATAAATTTATTGTCAAAAATCGAGCTGAGAGCTGCATTTAGCAGTCTCAAAAGTAAAAAAAGTGAAGGTTTTGATAAAGTTAGTATTGATATCGTCAAATCATTTGATATTATTGAACTTTCTTTTTTCATGTTTTTGATCTTTCATTTAAGACAGGTATTATTTCTGAAAAACTAAAAACTTTTAAATCTGGAGATAATTCAAATATTTTAAATTACAGGCCTATTTCTATACTACCTTGTTTTTAACGACATGTTGTGTTGCAAGCAGTTTGGTTTTCATAAAAATTCAGTTTGGTTTTCATAGAAATTCCACTGAACATGCGATAGTTGATTTTTTTTTAATTCTTATTTTCAAAAATTAAAATAATTAAAGAACTTTCTAATCAAATATCTAACGCCTTTAATAATGTCTGTTTTACATTAGGGTTTTTGTTGATCTGTCAAAAGCATTTGATTCCGTAAATCATAATATACTAATAAAAAAACAAGAAAAATTTACTTTGGTTCAAAGAGTGAATCTGACAAACCGAAAGCAACTTTTATATTATGATCAAAGTAAGACATTTCTATATTCCATAACTTCCGGGTTTCCTCAGGGCTCTATTTTTTGACCACTCTTTTTTCTATTGTACATAAAATGAATTAAAGATAGCATAAAATCTTTAAGATGAATATTTGCTTGCTGATGATTCCAATCTTTTTTTATTTCACAGAGATATTAAAACACTTTTTAAAATGGTTAACGAACAGTTATGTAAAGTTACTGAATGGTTCGTGAGTAACAAATTTTCACTAAATGTGGATAGAACAAAATATATACTTTTCCATAAAGTAAATAAATCAGAAAACATTTTTCTAAAATCACCAAATCTTATAACTTATAATACGTATATTGAAAGGGAAGCGTAAACTTTTTAGGAGTAAAATTGGATGAATGTTTACTGTGGTATTCACATATAAATAGTATTGAATCAAGTCTCTAAAAAAAAATCGCAGTGATGTTTAAGACTAAACCTTTTCTAAATCTAACGTGCCTGAAAAAATTGTATTTTGCCTTTATTCACAGTTATTTGGCTTACTGTAATGTTGTGTGGGCTAGTACTGGCTATACAAAACTTAAGAAAATCTACAACAAATAAAAACATGCGTGCAGAATAGATTTTGGAGCCTACAGAAATACTCCTTGCGAACCACTTCTACGTGCGCTCAGTGCTTTAAATGTGTAAACTCAACTTAACCAAGTTTTATTGTTTATTTTTAAAACAAAAATGAGATTGTCACCCAAAATTTTTCAAACTTATTTTAATTTTATCATAATTTTTCAAAATTTTTTAAAATTAATCATAAATATGCAACAAAGTTTTCAGATAACAACTTTGTTCTTCTCAAATATAATTTAAAATTAACTTCCTATTCAATCAAATACCGCGGGACTTATCTATGGAAAAAATTCACAGAGATTGTCAACAAAAACAAGACTTCATTACTGCAATTTAAAAAGTGAATCAAAACGATTATTACTGTTCAGGAGTCTTAATTTATCCGACTTTAAATGTTTCTTTTAAAGAAAGCTTTATCAAATAAAAACAAACTTGATTATATCAATTAAATTTAAGTGATAATAAAAAGTCATCTTGTGATTATGTTAATTATCAAATTTTATATTATTATTTTTTATTTCAAAATTTTTGTTTAAGCGATTCTTAAACATTCAGCATTTCAACAATTCTTAATTATTTGCTGTTTTAAATTTCTTTATTTTCTTAGTTATTTTCTGTTTTAATTCTGATTTATGTTTTTATATATATTTGTGCGATTTATGTTTTTATATATATAGTGCGGCCGTGGCGCAGTGGTTAGAGCGCTTGCTTTATAAGCAGGAGGTCCAGGTTCGAAACGAGCTCTGGACAAACTTTCTCGTCACGGTAAGGAAGGAGGCGTGAACTTCCTGGTTAAATGCACTTCCGCGGTGCTCTGTGACAAGACCATTAGGACTTCTTGGGGCACCTAAAATAAAAATTGAAAAAAATATATATATATATATATATTTGAATGTTACGGTTATGTAGAATGTTTTTTTTATATGGGGCTTGGCGATAAGGCAAACTGTGCGCTCTTCTTGCTCCAGCCATTAATTTCGATACATCCATATGCAATGTAAAAATTCTTTAACGGCGAAATGAATAACATTCAAAAAAAAAATCTATAAATTTTTTAAAACGGTTTTAAATCGTTTGTAGAACAGCAATAAACAAGTTTTACTATATATCATAAACATAAACAAATTTCATCATTTTCATAATAGACCAAATAAAGAAACCAACAGACGGTGCTATTTATAATAATAATAAGTCTTTATAATTATAAAACCTCTTCATATAATGATTGCTATCCACTTCATTAAAAAAAGTTTTAAAAGCGGAGAGGGGAAATTTAACAGAGTTTCTGTCTTTGCTACACAATTTTTTTTTTGCAACAGGTTCTTGCTTGATGACTTTTAGTTATAACGTAAAACCTCCTTGTTAATAAAAGGATTGCAGCTAAATACCCTAAACATATAATAAGCTATCAGGGGGTACGTATAGAGTTGTTTCAAAACATGACAAAATGACTTTTGCTACAGTTGCTACAGTCTATTTCCCATTTTATTTAACTCTCGGTTTAATTTAAGTTGACACGCTACAAACTTTTTGTTACTCTTTCAAAAATTTATGGGCATGTGAGACAAACCCATTAAAAACATAGGTTTCTAAAAAGAAAAAAAAGATTTACATTTGTAGAAAGCGCAAAAGTTTACAAAATTTTCTTTTTAAATGGCTTGGCTCCCCTAATTAGGGGGTGTGAGTGAGCCTAGCTACGGCTCAACATTATTAACATTTTGTAATTTTGATGAAAAATAATGCCAGTGTTTTACAACTTTATTACAACTTTATTACAACTTTATTACAAAGTGTATTACAACTTTATTTACAACGTTATTACAACTTTAGATTTAGTTGGTCGCCAATATGAACCAACATAAATCCAACGTTGGATTGACATTGTGTGCCCACTGGGTTAGGTAGTTATGAATAAATACAGCAACCTATACAAAGTTTTTAGATTTTGATTTTTAAATAGCGAGGAAAAAATTTTTAATAACGTTGAAAAGTTACTCAACATTTCTTTTTAAAACAAAATTCCTAAAATAGATTTTAAAAGCAATGCTGGAAAAGTTAAAATTGTTTAGCTGATTAGATATGATTTAAGAAAAAATGATTACATACAATGTCATTGAATCTCAGAGACCTCTTAGCGACCATTTTAAAATAATTAAAAATTTTTGCAGCAAGTTTCAAAATTTAAAACTTTAAACGCCACAGCTTTTGTTGTTCTTTGTGAACAATCAAACAAATTCACCTTCTACAGGCTTATATACAAATCCCGTTTCTCAGTGCACTAGCTATTAGTAAAACTTGTAAATAAAGGTCATAATTTAAATTTTTTTTTTGCTTTCGATGTTCCAATTAGGATGTCTATAGGTCATGCCGCCACTCAGGGTTAGGGTTGTAAATCTTGCAAACCTTCTAAGACCACTTAATTGCTGGCAAAGTGGTAACATGAAGTTGTCAAGAAGCAGATTAGGTACTCTTGTTTCTATTTTCTAGCAACAATTTTATTTATTATCTATTCCAAGTTTTGTGTTGAAAAACACCAACAAACTTTTATTTAAACAAAACAACCTGTACTACAACCGGTACTTCAACCAATATTACACACTATATTCCACTCACAAAATAGTCATCAACAGCCACCAAGTGACAAAAGCAAAAAAACCTGCTGAATCGGATGTTAAAAAAACCTGCTGATTCAGATGTTTGAAAAGACGCCAAAACCTATTTTAATGGGTTTTATGAGTAAATATGTATAAACAAAATAAAATAGTTATTTTTTATTATATCATATTACTTAAGAATATTAAACTATTGAAACATAAAATAAAAAGTTATCAGGCTTTTAAATTAAAAAGTACCTTCAAAACAATCAGACTTATGGCAATTTTCTTGATTTAATGCCATTAAGTTAACGTCGTTAATGTTGATAATAAGTGATGATAAGAATCTAAAATAAATAATGATAATTAATAATTATTGTTAAATAATGAATAAATAATAAAAAGTGTTTTTTCGCACTTACTAGAGTTCAAACTCAGAACCGAGATGTTCGTGTTTTGACGCCAACTCTAGCCCAGAAAGCAAAATAGTTAAAGAAGGTGGCGCGAACTTCCTCGTGAAATGTTTTTATGATACCAGTTGGTCTTCTTGGAGCACCCTAATACCAAACAAAACAAAAAATAAAAAAATAAAATTTTTTAAGGTGTGGTTTTTGAAAAAGTATATAAATTATTGATGAATAATAAAGAATAAACTAGTAAACTTTTATTTACATTATATTTTAGCTCAGTTAGCACACTTACGTTAGGTCAACGTATTTAAATACATCGCGAACGTCGGCTGTTTTCTTCAATGCAAAAACAACGTTGATCCAATGTTAGTTTTATTATAATTATATTTATGGAAAGCTTAAAAACGGCGTGATTAAAAGTAGTTAGGAAAATTACATTTGGTTCAATATATGTAAAAGCATCGCAAAAAGTTGGTTGTTTTTCCGATCTAAAGCCAATGTTGATCCAATGTATAGTGATTTTTATTTATTTAAAACTTTATTTTCAGCTGATATTATACAATAGTTTTATAATAAACATAAACTAATTAAAACCAACACACTAAACTGTATAAGATAATACAAAAAAACATACATTTAATTAAAAATAGTTTACATTGTAAATAATAAAAATGTTATTATATTTTACATAGTAAATATTTTAATTATAATTTTATTATATTTTAAACTTTTCACAAAAAATGGTTAACAGCTTTCCTGCTCTTATTTGTTTTTTCTATCTAAAAAAATTATGCTCGAAGCATGAAGGAAATAGAAAAATATTTAACTTAAGTGCTTAAAGGATTGCAATCTTCATAAGATTTCAATCCCTTTTTTAACAAAAGAAAGTAATAATAGCAGATAATCAGAAGAATTTAGGTTCAAGATTTTCATTTTATTGATATGAGATCTGCCCTTTCTACCATAGATTTTTTCACAGATTATAAATTGTGGTTTTCTAGTAGCATGCGTTCATCTTATGATTCATTATCAAAAATGATTCGGCGCAATCATTTTGTGTACAAAATCTTAGAGTATTAACACATCTATCAACACGTAGTTCTTTGAATTTCGTTGGTGCAATATTTTTTGCAAGTTAAACTAAAGGGCTTATCAATTTTAACTAAAGTATGGAATGTCACGTTTGTATGGTTACATTTTTTAACTTTACCGATTCACAACTTTTATTATTCCACATTAACATGTGATCATTCACATAATCACGTGATCAGAAAAAAACTAAAAAGTATAATAGCTGTTCAAGTTTTAAGCAGCTATTATGTTTTCAGTTTTGGGGTCGGATTGGGTCCTGATAAAATAGAGATCCGAATATAAATAAATTCCTTTACCATTATGAAGAGTCTCATATAGATCTTCTGCATTCATTAAATTGTTTCCAGCATTAACAAAACTCCTGATGACACATTTCGCAAATTTGTTATTTGGTCTCATTAAAAGTATATTTACTTTTATTGCACTTTTGCCATCGCATTACTTAAATCTATAGTTAAGTATTTTAATAGATTAGAAATATCTTAAAAAAAGTTTTTATCAAGCACTCTTGTAGAGTTCCGTTATAACAATATTTTTTAGTTTAGTTTTAGTTAATTAGAGTACTAATTATTAATATTGTAAAGTAGCCGTTGCTAGGCATATCTATACCGTATAGGGTGTTTTGTAAGTTTTGTAATGTGACAAAAAAAGATTAACTCTCAGATATTTGTAGACTTTTTATCCCTTGAGCAAATAAATTTTTTTTTCAGATATAGGAAGATTCATGTATTAGGACACCAAATAACTTATACATTTCATGAAAGACTTATCGCCACGATTGTTAAAACAAAGCTCATTAACCAGAAAAATCCATTTTTGGCATCTTATTACTTTCAGGCTGTTACATGTAAATACTTTTATTTTATTTTATAAAATTAAAGTATGCCTTAGTAGTTTTAAAAAACAATTTTAATGCTCAAAGTACGTGAAAAATTTCAAATTTAACAGTTTTGAAACGTGGTTTCTAGAAACGTGGTTTCTTAACACAAAAAAGGGCAACCATATTAAATTTTTGTTTTTAATTTAAAAATTCACACGGGGAAGCAAAAAATTGAAAAAGAATGCGTCTCTCAAACTTATGTTGCTAATATTGGTCTTTAAAGTAGCTATTTTAGCAACATTACTTTTTTTGACAAAAACAAAATTGAAATAGAAAAAATGATGAAAAATTTTTAACTTGTTTAAAGAGCACCAATTTTCGTAAAGACATGTAATATTCAAAATGTTATGAGAATTTTAAATTATACTACTTATACTGTAAAGGATTTATGACTGTTTTGATCGTTTTTCATTAACACCGTTAAACACCGATTATATTATCATACACCGGTCATATTTGTAAAATAAAAAGTATTAACTCCGACTTCAATTGTTGATATTTTCAGAGTACGAATCTGACTCCGACTCCAACTCCAACTCCAACTCCGACTCTAAAGCTAAGCGAATATGGAACATATGAATATATGAAAAATTCTTTGAAGCTTAAATATTTTGTACATGCACGTGCAATACCGAGTAGTTTTACTATTGGAGTCGGAGTCGCGATTTTGTTTTGCGACTCCGACTCCGCTACAAATTTCGCAACTCCGACCTTTTTTTTTTTTTTTTTTTTTTAATATATTTCGTCGTTAATAGTATTTACAATAACAATGTACATGAATAAAAACAATATATGACCGGGGCAAAAAGAAGACTATAGTTGCCTTATCACTAAGCCCCGTAATAAATATACCGTAAATTACAATGCTAATAAAAACCGTAAAAGTTACATATGCTATAAATTATTTTTTTTAATTAACGCTTAAGTTTACTTTACTTACTAAAAAGACCAGTAATAAAGAAGAAAAAAAAAAGTGTTTTAAGATCATTATTTAAAAGTGTATTCCAGAGTTTAGGTCCTCGGTTTGTAATTGAGTATTTAGTGGCAGAATAGTAGGTTTTGGATTGAGTATAGTTATTATTTGAAAATCTTGTGCTGTATATATGATTTATTTTTTTAAATAAAGAGTTGAATAAATATGGTGCCATTTTTTTATCAAGTTTAAACATAAATATAAGAACATGATAGAGATTTAATTTATAAACATTTAGAATATTAAGTTTACTAAAAAGTATTTTTGAATGAGAGAAGCGATTTTCATTTGTAATAATCCTAATGGCGTGTTTTTGTTTACATAGAAGTTTACTTTGCTTTGTAACATTGGTGCTGCACCAAGCAATGTTAGCATAGTTTAGGTAACAGTGTATAAATGAAAGGTATATGTATTTAAGACAAGATTGGTTTAAGAACTGTTTAGCTTTATACAATATACCAATATTTTTAGAAACCTTATTCTCAAAAACACTTATATGTTCTCTCCATGTAACATTTTCATCGAGTATTACGCCCAAAAACTTTAAAGACATTTTCCTTTTTATTATATTTTTATCAATAAAAAGATTTGGAAGTTTAAGTGGAATATTTTCTTTTTTATGAACACGATGGAATAATGTGTATTTAGTTTTAGTAATGTTTAAAGATAATTTATTGGCTTTAAACCATTGGGTTAGGTTATCAAGTTCTTTGTTAACTGTTAAAAATAAAATATTAATGTCTTCATGAGAATAAAACAAATTCGTATCATCGGCGAATAAAGTTGTGTTTAAAATATTAGAAAATTTATATAAGTCATTGACATAAATTAGAAAAGGGGCCCTATAATTGATCCCTGGGGAACACCGCAAGTAATAATCATATTATCTGTTTTACCACCATCGTAAGAAATATATTGCTTCCTGTTAGACAAGTAACTTTTAAACCAAGCCAAGTTAGAATTTTTGATGCCATAGAACTCGAGTTTGGACAAAAGAATTAAATGATCGACAGTATCAAAGGCTTTACTTAGATCTATGAAAACACCTAAAGTATATTTTTTTTCATTGAAACCTTTAAATATATCGTGGACAAGATGTAAGATTGCGTGATCAGTAGAATGACCAGATTTAAAACCAAATTGTTCATTGTACAAAATATTATTTTCGATTAAGAAAGAATAGAGCCTATTATACATTATTCGTTTAAGAACTTTTGAAATACATGTAAGAACAGAGATCGGCCTATAATTAGGAACGTCAATAGGATCGCCTGATTTGAAAATAGTGACCATCCTAGCAATTTTTATTTTTTCTGGAAAAACTCCCTCTTTTAAAGATAAGTTAAAGATACACAAAAGCGGGATTGTAATCAGTTTTATTGAATTTATAATGATGTTACCACTTATATTGTCGACACCTATACTTTTTTTGGGCTTAATCGAAGAAACTGCGCATAGTAATTCTTCTTCAGTTAGATTACCATTAGGCATAATATTAGTTTTATTAGAGACTAAGTATGCATCAAAGTTGATCTTAGAGGATTCAATTTTTGATGCTAAAGACGGACCAATATTATTAAAAAATTTATTAAGTGCTTCAGCCACTAAATCTTTTTCTATAACATAGTTGTCTTTGAATTTAAGAATTTTCGGAAAATTATTTCTCTCTGGATTATTTTTACGAATAACTTCGTTAATTATGCGCCAAGTACTTTGAGGATCATTTGAATGCTTTTTTAGTTGATCTGAATAATGGTTTTTTTTTTATCTTTATATTGACTCAAAGAGTCGTTTGTAGTTTTTATAATTGCTTTCATTACGTAGGGTTTTTTTTAAGAAATTTATTATATAATCTTTGTTTTATTTTAGAAGATTTAAAGATACCCTTAGTTATCCAAGGATTTGATAACGTTTTTGATTTAACTAATTTTGTAATTTCAAGAAATGCTTTGTCATAATATTTATAATTTATCAGCGTTTAGATCTGAAGAGTCGTTTATTATTTTTGTTTTTATTTTTTTATATTTTTGGCAATCACTTCTATTATATTTTTGAACAACGATGAATATGGGAAAATGATCAGAAATATCTGTTTTAAAAATTCCTATTTTTATCTTTATATTTATGAAGTCATTGGTGATAATTTGATCTATCGAAGTTTCACTTTTGTTGGTTATGCGAGTAGGTTTGTTGATGACAGGAATGTAACTATTTTCAAAAATGACGTTAAAAAATTGTTTATTGTTTTTATTTGAGCCATAATCCAAAATATTGAGGCTCAGGTCACCAACCATGGAAACAGTTCTTTTTTTAATATAATTATTTTTAATGACGTTTTTAATGTGGTCTTCAAACACTTTAATAGAACCTGAAGGTGGTCTGTATAAAGCAAGGATTATTATATTTTTAGAAGTTTTATTAACGAGTTCAATGCATAATGACTCATAATCATTAGTGGTTGAACTTAAATCTGACTTAACTTTGTACAAAAATGAGTTTTTAATAAAAATACACAAACCCCCGCCTACCTTGCCCGAGGTCCTAATTTGGTGAATTACTTTATACTTTGGTAAATAGAAATTATAATTGTTCTCGATATTTTTATCATCACACCATGTCTCGCTGAGACAAATAATTTGAAAATTCATATTAACTTTATACAAAAATTGTTTTAACGAATCAAATTTTTTTTGTAGACTTCTAATATTAACATGAAGAATAGAGAACGAGTCGTTCTCCATTCCTTCAATTATGTTTTTTGAATTTACGTTATATTATAATGGGTTAATATTTTTTATTAAATCGTTGTTAAAAAAATTAATATCCGGATCAGAATGTTTTTTTAAAAGTATTGATTTTTTAGTAAGTAATGAATTAAGTTCAAAGTTTTTTAAAGGAGAATCGTCAGCCATTTTAAATAATAAGAGTAATATTAAAATATAGAATATAGTTTTTAATATTTTTAAATTCTTTAACAATAAGTTTGTCATAAATAATAATTGAATATTTACCATTCTTTCGGTGTAACTTCATTTCGTCCACTAATTTTTTTCTTATTTCATTTGTTTTGAAAGAGAAATCTTCATTAATGTACGTTCCGGAACCTATAAGCTTATTAGCAGCATGCAACACTTTAACTTTGTCCTTATAATGAAGTAACTTAACGACTATTGTCCTTGATTTGTTACCATCCTTTTTACCAGTTCTATGAGCTCTTTCTACATTTATATTACTTAGAGAAAGATTGTTTTCAAATAGACTTATTACTTTTTTTTCAGTGTCGTCCCAATTTTCATTTTCGTTTTCGGTAATTCCATCAATTCGCAGATTGTTTCTCCTAAGCCTGTCCTCCAATTGCCTTAACTTTATATTTTCACCTCCACTAAGGCTATTTTTATTATTAATTTTTTTTTCCAGCTCAGTTACTTTTTTTTCTTGAATGTCCTGTGTGACCGTTAAACTTTCTTCTATATCTTTATTTACATTTTCCAAGATTTTTATTCGTTCACATAATATTTTAAATTCGGCTTTTAACTTTCCATTTTCCTTTTCTAACAAATCGCATTTTTCTTTTGAATTATTTGCTTCTTTTAATAATATGTCAATATTGTCATTTGTTAACTTTAGGTTTCCAGATATAATTTTTAAAATGTCATTTTGTCAATTTAACTGTCAATTTAATGTCAATTTAAAATGTCATTTTTGTCAAATGTCATACCCTAACCCTAACCCTACGACTCCGAATCCGACTCCACAGCCTTGGTATATACTATGATAACAATAAAAGTAATGTTTTATAAATGCTTTTGTAAATATAATCTCGATATATTTTTAAACTTGTTTTGGTTTAGTTTAACTGTAATGAAATAAGTTTTTTTAATTTTAATACTTTTTATTAGGGGTGTTCAAAAAAATAAAATTTCGAAAACGCGAATGCACAACGAGCTAAATTTGGGGCAAATACAAAAAAAATACGATTACAAAAAAAAAAAAAATCAAAAATATTGAGATTTACCTAGTGCTCAAGCGTCAAAACCCTCCTAAAAATGCCCCGAATAGTACCCTCGAAGCAAGGCTTTGGGCACACGGTAAATCTTAATATTTTTAATTTTTTTTTTAATTTGCTCATAATAATCTATACTTTTTTTCTAAATTGATGTGTATCCGTGATTTTTCTTAATAGTTCTTTAAATTGAAAACGATTTTATGCTAAAAAACGAAAATATGCGCATTAACAAAAGAATGCGCAATAATTCCTAGTTATTTTATTTGTTTATATTCACATTTGGTTATTGGTTTTATTAATTATTAATGTTTCTTGTGTTATTTGATTTGTGTACTTTGTTTGCATTTTTCTTTTGTTCACACTTAATAAACAATTATATTACCTGTCTAAAAGTTGTAAAAAGAAAAAACTGACAATTGTAAATGAACATTAATGTATATTGCGAAATTCTGCAGTAAGCATTTTAGTTTCATCTCATATTTTGAAATTAGTGAATGTCATTTCTTTTAAAATAGTTTTAAAAATTATAATGGACAATTTAATAGAAAACAAAGGAGAGTCGTAAAAATGGAAAGTTTCAAGTGCAAATAAAAGTAAGAAACTATTAAAAAGTGGCAATGAAAAGCGAATTTTTATTATTGAGAAAGTGAAACCAGCAATACCAAGGAACGAATCTGTTTTGAGCTTTTTTTAATTTTAAATATCTAGTTTAGGATATAAGATTAAAGTTTATAATATGAAATCTTATGACTATAAGGTTTCACGTTGTACAAGAGCAAACTCAACCTGAATATTTTTGTTATTAACTTTAGTTGATCAAATGCCAACTGGATTAGATATTTTACAACACATAGCTTTTAATAAGTCGACGCTTTCTAAAACATCAAAAAAGTCAATGATAATTGCATGCTAGGTAAAAAAAGAAATACGAGAGATGTGTTGAACTGCATTGTAGGTGTATTCTAAGCAAAATCAAGGGTCCATGGCTAAAAGCAGGATTCCTGCTTCAATCAGATAATAACTTGATACAAAAACTGAATAAGTTGAACAAAAAATATTTGAATTTGATAAAAAACATGCACAGGAGGTCGCCTTTAGAATTAAAAAAGCAACAAGACTTTAGAAAAGAGCTGGGAAAAATCTTTTGGGCAGGAATAGCTGACTTACAAAACTGGATAAAGAAGGACAAGAAAAGGTCAGACCTAGATAGGAAAGAAGACCTAGATTTTTTATACGATCAAGAACACAACAGAAAGTTTTTTCTAGGCCCTGAAGACAAAGAATATAGCGAGATGGTATTATATATTATAATATAAATCCATATTATAAACCTTTTTTCTGAATTTAAAAACTCTCCTCTCATTGCTCACTCTTCTCCAATTTTTCATTGGTTTTTATTTTGGGTACATTAATTTTTATTTTATAATGTATGCTGTTTAGATTGCGGAGAATACAAGAAAGAGAAATCCATCTATAAAAAATGCTGCTGAATCAGTAGAAATAAGTTCAGAGTTAGAATTTGGTACGGACACCAGCGAAGATTCATCCTTTGATTCGGATTTTGAACCAGGGTATTGACGTTCTATAAAGTCAAGTAGTCTTATAAAAGCTGAGATCCCAAAGATATTATTTCTGGTAATGTTGCTCTAATTGCCACAATTACTGATATTTCTCCAAACGTTTTGACAAATATTACTGCTGCAATCCTTGATAATTCTGGGGTTGATCTTACAAATGTAAATTGCAGTAGATCAACAGCATCTAGAAAAAGGAAACAAACAGCTCATGAAATGGTATTTATTGCTAAAGAAGATGTCGAACTTAGCATCCAAATCTCTCCCTACCCATGCATTATACATTTTGATGGAAAGACACTTTTTGAAATTAATAATGGAAAAAAATTAAAACATGATAGACTTGCTGTTCTGGCAACTATTAATAATGAGTCCAATCTTCTTGGAGTTACGCAATTACCCTCCTCATTTGGAGAAGATCAGTAAAATGGTGTAATGAAAGTCCTAAAAGAGTACAATCTTGCGTCAAAGATTGGATTACTTTGTTTTGATACCACATCAAGCAATACAGGAATACATATAATTAGAATATCTACTGTGTTAAATAAATATCTAATTTTTTTAGCTTGCAGACATCATGTTTCTGAGTTGAGAATCACACACTTTTGTGAGGCTATAACAAATGAAAAAACTACGGCCCCCAAGAACCCTTTGTTTAAACATTTCAAAAACTTGTTTGAGCAGCCTAATTTTGAGTACAACCCATCTATTTTAGTAAAATTTGGTTGGGAAGAAATTAAAGGAACTGTTGTTGAAAAAGCTGCTTCAGAATCTCTTGAGTATTGTAAATCTTTCTTATTGAGAAATAATATTCTAAGGGAAGATAGAAAAGAACTTGCAGAGCTAGTGATCAGCTATCTTTCTCCTTCTATCATTAAAATTCGAAAAACTGAAGCGGTTCATCATGCAAGGTTTCTTGGGAAATCTATATATTATTTAAAAACGCAAATTCTTTCAACTCAAATTGATTTTATTCAAAAATGTAGAGAACATATTAAAGTACTAACTGAATCTATAGCTTGTTTTTATGCAAAGTGGTACCTGCAATCAAATAATACAAGCAAAGCTCCTTTTATGGATGTAACTGCTATTCATCAAATGCATCAGTATATAGCAGTATGTGCAGAACCATTTGCTGTTGATGCTGTGTTGAATTTTTTATTTAAACATACATGGTATCTTGACTCAACTCTGATTCCTTTAGCCTTTCTTGATGATTAGGTTTTGGAAATGAAAATTGCTGCTGTAATATTATCATTTCCAAAACCAAAGTCATGTTACTTTAAGACTGAAAATAAGCAAAAAAAGATAATAGAAAAATTGTTGGAAGTTGAACTTTCATTAGCAAATTCCCAGCTTAGCTTCTTTGGTTGATGAGTTCTCCTGGTTAATGTTTGATATGATTGGAATAAAAGATCAAGAATTGATGATTGGCTGACCTTGCCACCTCAGTATTGGCACACGCAATCAACATATAAATAATTTTTAAATTTTGCAAAAAGTATTGTTTGTGTAAACCAGTTGCAGAAAGGGCAACTGGAATGATGCAACAGTTTGTTCACCGCTACATAGACGAGGAAGAGAAACAAAATAGACTTATTGCTGTGAACAAAGTTCACTGAATTTTTAAGGCATCAGGCAGTGAATCTTTATTAACCAAGAAAAAAAATAACAAAGTTATAAGCAAGAAAAGAATCGCAAAGAGACTACTTAGCTTACGTTCCAAAATTCAGAAGATAGCTTGAACTTTAGTATTTATATTGAAAAAATATTTTTTAAAGATACAAGTTGCACGTAATTTAAGTTTGTATCATTCAATCAACTTATAAAAAAATATTTTTCTAAAAAGCTAAATACAAATAAAATGAAAACCAAACAATGTGAATATAAACAAATAAAATAACTACGAACTATTGCGCACTCTTTTGTTAAATGCGCATATTTTCGTTTTTTTTGCATAAAATCGTTTTCAGTTTAAAGAACTATTAAGAAAAATCACGGATACACATCAATTTAAAAAAAAAGTATAGATTATTATGAGCACATTAAAAAAATTAAAAATATTAAGATTTACATTGTGCTCAAAGCCTTGCTACGAGGGTACTATTTGGGCCATTTTTAGGGGGGTTTTGACGCTTGAGCAGAAAGTAAATCTTAATATTTTTGATTTTTTTTTTGTAATCGTATTTGTTTTATATTTTCCCCAAATTTAGCTCGTTGTTTATTCGCGTTTTCGAAATTTTTTTTTTGAACACCCCTACTCTTTATATCCTTTTCTACCAGTGGACTTAATTTATGCAGAAGCGTAACTTATGCAGAAGCATAATTATATTGCTCATGGTCGGTTTATACCAACTTTAAAATATATTGCATGAAGCTGAAGTACCTTTTTACTGATAATAACGTCTGTTCACAAAAAATCCGGAATGAAAAATTGTTCTTAATTGAATACAAAATTAATCGATTTTTGACAAAAATTTTAACTAAAATGAGTGACTGGACATTGTTAACTATTTTATAACCGAAAGTGGTCCTAAATCAGCGGCTTTTCGAACTTTAGTTTTGACTGAATCCATTAGGTTGAAAAAATAGTCTGGATCAAACTCTTTCAACTTTAATCAAATTCTATTCTTAAGGTGGTCAAGATTTTTCGCAGTAAATCCATTTCCATAAACTTTTGCTTTTAAATGTGCCCATAAATTTTCAATCGGCCTTAACTGCGGTACATTTGGGGGTTATCTTTAGCGTCGACAAAGTTAATACCTAAATGTGTGTTTTGCATAATGACATCTCGCTCCGTCAGGCCAAAATAAAATTTTCTTGTTTTGATGCTTGGAATTTATAAATGGAAGAAGTCTTTTTGTAATATATTCTTTAGAATAAGTTTTTGCATCCAGTGCACAGTTTTTTACAGCAAAATAAGGCGATGAATGACCAAAACGACTGATTGCAATCCAAACGAGAACTTTCTCGTCAAACTTTTTTTTGAAGTTGAATTTAATATTAGGATCAGTTTGAGAACTATCCTTTGTATAGTAGCCAGAGTTTTGTGAACAATTTGCACCATTTACACAGAAATAAGATTCATCGTCCATGATGATTTCAAACTCATTTGATGGCTTGAAAAAAGTTTTTGAAAGTTTTAATAAGTTTTTCTTTTGTTTAATTTCTTGCTTTTCTGTTGTTTTTGGTGCATTTTTTCTTTTGGTATACTTTAGTCCATGCATACTTAATAATCTATTTACGTATGAAACGCTTATCTTATATTTTAGTGCCAATTTTCTTTGCGAAATCCCGATTCTCTCTTCTGCTCTTGCAATCATGGAGTCTCTCTTTTCTGGTGTAATTTTAAAAGGTTTTCTGCCGCAACCGATTTTTCTATTCATTGGCAAATTATTTTCAGACCTTTTAATTATGTCATAAATTGTAGATTTAGCGATTCCCATTTTCTTAAAATGATCCACTGTAAATTTCTTTCCACTGTTTATGTTTTGTTTATAAAAATTTCCAATCACATTTCTAACATCGTTCTCTTTTAGATGCTCCATGTTTATTTGAATTAATTATTTAAACTCAATTTTGCCACAAAATGAAACTGTTGTTGTTGACCGATTAAATTTAAAAATTTTGAATCGAAAATTCAAAATTTAGAACAATTTGTGTACATTTGAAATCAGTCCGGATTTTTTGTGAACAGACGTTAAGTTTATTTCTTCATCAAAATTTCCATTTCATATTATAATAATTTTTAAGAATAAACGGCTAAAAAAAAACTTTAAAAGGTTAACTTTGACATAAAGTTATAAAAGAATCCGCAAACTATTTCATTGGATATTTCCTTAATCTAAAATTTGCTGAGGGCTACTGTGTCTTCCCTACTGTGTCAAGCATAAATCTATTAATTAAATAAACCAAATGTCTAAACCGCTGATTAATAAACAAATTAATGAATTAAGAAAATACATGGTTTTTCTAAGCTTTATTTATGAAAGTAAAATGACCTTGCAAAATTTGAAAAAAAATTACATGTATTAATGGAAATCTCCCTATGAGGGATCTTATCAAATTACATTGTTCCTTCTGGCTAAGCGATAAACTAAGAGATCTGTTAAAAAGAGTGTTTACAAAAGCCCTTGCAACCTTTTATTAAAAATATTCTTGTGACACCAAGTACGTCTTTTGGTCAATTTGGCAACATTTCACTATGTCGATTCGGTAACAAATTGGCTGAAAACCCAGAAGATATGGACCCACAAGCTAAGCTTGCAAGAAACTTTTTTTTTTTTTTGCGTTAAATAAAGTAGTATTGTTTCAATAAAAAGTGGCTTGAAATTTGATCTTTTATTGATAATTTTGTTAATAACGAATATAATTCGAAAGATTAGTAATAAAATAGTTCTAATTGTCAGGTTGGTATTTTTTTACTTAATTAATGTAATTATTTTCGAGTTAAATTAAAGCGCTCATATTACCACGTAGTCTGGGTACCACGTCAAAATATATCAGTACTTTTGTTATTTTTTAAAATCTCTGTGTTTCAAAGAAAAAATTAGGTGCCCAAATATCTATGTGGATTATGAGTAATGATCCCTAAAAATTGTTGATTCGCAAAAATTTTGGATCCAGAATAATTATTTTTTTAAATATTTCAATTTTCGCTTAAGGTGCTCATATTACCCTAATCTACCCTACCAAAAATCTTTTTTTATCTTATTTATTTAAGTTTTTATTAAACTTTAAAACCAGTCTCAAATTTTATGGTACAGATGTTAATAATCGAATTTTATAAAATTAAAGCAAACTACAATTTTGAAACTTTCATTTTAAATAATATACTTTTTACATGTTATTATAGTGACATGTAGACAAAAACTTGCGACTTTAGAACCGTCTCAATTAATTTTTATTGTTTCTATTTAACTATTTATATGAACTGTTATTAATGTTTCTTATTAGGTTAACAGATTTTTATGAAGGTTTTTATTAGGGATTTTTATTAGATTTTTATTAGGGTTAACAGTTTTTTATTAGGGTTAACTTTTTAAGAAGGAGCACTCTAAAATATGTTTTACCTCTTAGTTGTCAATTATATTTAGTTCTTAATTCTTACGTTTGCTTATTTTTTATTCGTATGCACAAGAGCTAAACTTCCACAAACCGAGTTAAGATGGTTTTTTATCAACTTGAAAAAAAAAAACAAAAAAAACAATGAACGAACTAGTTCAATATCAGATTAACAAAACTATAGTTTTAGCAGGTTTTGCTTTATTAAAACAAAACATGCTTCACGTTTGAAAACAAAAAACCATTTAATAATTTTTGATTACCAAATGAAAAACAAATAAAACACCGCATTTAATATTAATTTATATATATATATATATATATATATATATATATATATATATATATATATATATATATATATATATATATATATATGTATATATATATATAATATATATATATATATATATATATATATATATATATATATATATATATATATATATATATATATATATATATATATATATATATATATATATATATATATATATATATATATATATATATATATATATATATATATATGTATATATATATATATATATATATATATATATATATATATATATATATATATATATATATTATTAGTAAATGCGGTGTTTTAAAATATATATATGCTATTCTAAATATTAAAAAAAAAAGTATTTAAATATAAAAATTACCTATACTGAACGACACAAGATTTCCCGGTTTTCTTATATAAAATGTAAAAATATATTGAAAAATAACTTTATAAAAACTTTTTTCAACACTCGAATTTATTTGAAGCGTTCGTCTTCTACTTAAAGAAACAGAAATAATATACGCAAATATTTGACAACGTGATTTTTACAGCTTTTATGCAAAGTATCACATTTCGTTATTTTTTGTTTTATATAAATTTTTACTTTTTATGGTGTTAATATTCATCTTTGTTTTTTAAAAAGTCAAACATACTTTATTATTTCAATAGAATATAAACATCTAAGTAAAATAAATTTTGATTGACAAAATGATTTTCCCTCTAGAATTTGTTTTTTACTGATATAAAAAAATATGGCTACAATATGTTTAGATCTGCGTCAAGAACAAACATAAAAAATAAAAATTCTGCGCATGTTACGGTTTTGCTTTATAATATTCGTTTTAATGATAATATATCCAAGCTTAAATGATAAGTAAAAGCTTAAACTCGCTGTTGCATTTGCAACTTCAACACTACACCAGTGTTAGATTAGACGACACTTATACTTACTAGCAGTAAGCAACCCATAACACGGGTTATTAGTGATTAAATCATTAATAACAATAAAAACACATTAATTACTTGCTAAATTATCTAAAAAATTAAATTTAAATTTATCAATGAATAATATTTTCAGTTTGACTCTCTGTCAGCATTGTCATTGCTTATAGTTAACGACATAAAGACTGCATTAACATCAGTTAAGTTCTTTTTAAAATCTGTCACAACACAGCAAGTACCACAAAAGGAAAGTTAAGTAAATCCTGCCAATACCTTAAAAAAGAAATGATAAACAATTACAATTTTTAATTACAAAAGTGTTATTTGGATTTTATTGTTAGTAGAATTAGGATAATAATATTAAAGAAAATTCATAGATTAAAAAAAGCCATAACAGCCAAGTTCTATCAACACAAAACACAGTAACAATAGCTCATAGAATCCCAGTAAGCACTGAACGTTTTTAAAACGTTTAAAAACCTTATTAAAACGAATGTTAACGTTTTTTAAACGTTTTAAAAACAATCTGTGCTAACTTGGATAGTATATTTGTAAGCCCACATTAATACGTGTCTCCGGAATAAATAAAAAATTAAAGATTGCAAAAGATCGCGTCAATCGAAACTGCTGTTTTCTTACATCGCCGCAGCCGACCACCAGAGCAATCTCTGGCGTCAGAAATATTTAAAAAAATTTTCAGTAAGGTCAATTGTAAACAATAATTGTATTTATACATAATATACGCACATATATGTAGATTCATATATACTATACACTAATATACGAATATACACACACGTACATATACATACACACACATACATAAACACATGCAAACATACACATATACAAACATAAATACATATACACATTTAATAATATTATATATGTGTATTATATATGTATATATTATAAACACATGCATATATATACATATACACACACATATATATACACATATACATACACACAAACACACACATATATATACACATATAAACTTATACAAACATATTCATACACACATACACATCCATGCATACATTTACACATACATAAATTTACACTCTCACTTGTTCACATGCGCTTATCACAGATACACATATCTTTGGATTTATTAACTGTATTTGATTAGAAAGGAATGGAATAGGTTACTCTTAAAAACAAACTGGCAATTCAAGAATTGAACAAGATCACATAGTTTAAGGATTTTAAAAGTAAGATAAAGCACATTAGGATTGAATTTGTAATTCTGAAAATGTATTATTTTTAAAGCTTTGTTTTAAAGATGTGATATCCTTAAAACTGGTTGCTGTTAAGATTGTCCCCATATTTGCCAAGTATAATGTATATGTGAGCCAAAAATGACATGATATATATTTAGTAGTGTGTTTTTTTACAGTTGAGGGAAAGCTTATTTGAGCGAAGCCACTGAATTAAATTGGCAAGATCATGATTAATGTATTTGTTAATTATTTTTAAAGATTTGTTGATAATGAGCAAGTTAGTATCATCAGCAAAGTGGTAAGGAGTTGCATACTTAATTGAGTTATTAAGGTCATTAATATAGAGAAGAAAAAGTAGTGGTCCTAATACTGAGCCTTGAGGAACACCGTTGGAACATTTTATTTGAGTAGATTTTGAGTCACCGACTAAGACAAACTGAGATCTGTTGTGAAGATAGGAGGTAAACCATTTAAGAGGTATTCCTCATGATTCCATAATATTCTAGTTTCTTGATTAGGATAGAATGATCTACTGTATCAAAAGCTTTTTGTAGATCTACAAAGACACCACTTGCAAAGTTTTTATCATCAAGAGCTTTTCTAATTGACTCAGTAATTTTGATAAGAGAGTGAGTTGTGGAATGATTAGCACGAAACCCATATTGGTGTTTGTATAGGCATTTAAATATGCATAACTTTTTCAAAGAGTTTCTTAGGTTTGAAAGAAGAGAGATTGGTTGGTAGTTAGACATATCCATAGTAGAACCTTTTTTAAATATTGGAATAACTTTAGCAACTTTGAAAGCATCTGGGAATGAACCGTTTTGAAATGAGTTTATAATAATACTGAGAGGTTAAGAAATTATGTCTGAACAAAAAAGTTGTTTAACATATTCGATACAGTAGTTTGATCAAAGATGATATTTTCTTTCAATTTTAGTTTCAGAGTTGAACTATAGTAGAAAGGTTTTATATTAATGATTTCTTTTATCCCTTTCCAAGTATTCTTAACATTATCTAAGTTTTTACCAAAATAGGTTATGTAATAGGATTTTTTACATGAATTTAGAAAACAGTTCATTTTTAGTACTAATATTTTTACATTTTGTGCGATTTTAATTAAGTCTGTTTTTAATGGAATTAGATTTAAGTATGCCATTGGTAATCCATGATTTTGATTTAAGATTAAATTTGTTGCTTAGTTAGTTTTTTGAATGGAGCATGCTGATCTGATTTGTTTTCAAATGTCTTCAAAAGAAAACTGATAGATTAATTTACATCAACATCTTTTTTAAAATAGAGATCCCAGTTAATTTTGGAAACATTTTCAATAAACATACTTTTGGTAAAGTTCTTAAAGCATCGCCTGTAAGATGTACTTTTTTTAGTATGATTAGTTTTTCCAGGAATACAGATAAATTGAGCCATATGATTAGTATTAAAGTAGTAAGATTGCCAGAGATTTGGTCAGGTAAATTGAAGTTTATAAAAATGATATCAATAAGTGTTTGTGATTTAGATGTTATGCGTGTTGGTAGAATTATAACAGGATGTAATGAAAAAGAAATAAGCGAGTCAAGGTAACTAGATAGAGGATTTGATTCATTAAGCTTTAGTACATCCATATTAAAATCCCCTATAAGAAAAATACTTTTTTTTTCAATATTTAACTTATCTAATAATGGAGTTAAATAATTATTAGTGAAATCGTTTTGATTCATAGATGGATGTCGATATATGCAACCAACTATTATATTTTTTAAGTGAGGCTTTTTTGAGTTTTTAATAGTTTCAACAAAAATGGATTCAAGACATTTGGAAGAGTAGGTCATTGCGAAGGTCATTGCGAACTATGTCGTTTAAATTAGAGTTTAGATATAGAAGAACAATTACTTTTTTAGCCTCAGTGGGGCATTGCTCAATTTTAAAATAATTTATAGATATGCTTGTTATATTTGAATCATTTACATACAATTTGACTCAGTAATACCTATTGCTACAGGTAATGTATTAAAAGTGCTAATAAAGCTGCAGAGATCATCAATGTGATATGGTAAAGAAGCAATGTTGATATAAATATAAAGATCTGGATTAAGATTATTTTTTTTATTGAAATCTATGGTGTCATATTAATTACAATGTATTGAACTTTGGAGATTATTTAGATCTGAGACTAAACTTTGTGGACTTGATGTAGCCTCAATAGAATATAGTAAATTAGTATTCTTGTGCGATAATGTTTGGTCAAGCTTAAGGTCAGAAAGAGAGCTAAATTGAATATTCGTAGATGGCATAATAAAGTATTAACAGTGTAAAACAATTTGGTTATGTTTAGTATGATTTCGGAAAAAAATAGAGTTAATTAGATGAAATATTGCTTGTAAACATTAATGTAAAATAATAATAAATTCAAAGAGATGAGAGATAATAATAATTTCTATTTATTAGAGAGACAGTTACATATAACCAAATCGACAATCTAAATATGCGTATAAATTTAAGTAAGTTGTTAATAACAATAGATTAGCAACTTTCGTTACTTCATTTTATTGTTTTGAACAGTGATTGTTAGTCAAATGGGTTACTCACAAGAATGCTATTTAAAATTTAATATCAACATATTTTTTATATAAAAATTATTCAAAGTAGCTCTAAATTTCACTAACTTTTAAGCAGATTTTTCAGGTGATCAAAAAATTTAAGCTTGGCATGTGTTCCGGGCCTGTTGATCTTTTTTTTGCATGTCATGTGTCAGCAACTTATTAAGCACTCTTGAAATATGGTCATGGGCAGTCAACCCTCCTTCAAGCATCATCCATGATAGCTAAAAAAAGATTAGAAATGTTTTATATAATTATTATTACATTCCAAAATCAATAGTTTATGGCTACTTGCATATTCAGAAATCAAGAAAAACATATCATATTCTATGGGTGCTTTTCAACTTCAGAATATTGCAGTACAGAATTAAAATTTGGGAACTGGATTTGGCTGATATTTTAATCAGCAGGATTGTTACAAAAGCGTTCTTTCAACCTTCCCTGTCTTTGTTCAAGGCTTGTCAACTTAGACTGAATAGAATTTAGTTCACAAAAAATGTACGCATTCATAAGAAAGTGACCTGTTATGATAGAAAGTGCCACTTATGAAAGAAAATAACCCATAACTAATGTTACTTAAAACAAATAATACTCCTATTTTTCATGAAAAAATATTGTAAATAACAAATACTGAGCCTCAGTAATATAAAATATTCAAACCCTGTGCACTAAATGGTTCACCATTTAGACGATTGCAAATACCAAGCATACTATCTTGCATCTGTAAAAAACTTGAATCAGCGGAATACCGCTTATTTAAGTTTATTTTGACATGAGTATGATTAGTGCATTTTGAATCCTGTTGCTTAAATAATGATTTGGCAACTGATTGTTGGTTACTCGACGAACATGCTCCTACATGACACTATCAAACTTTGTTAATAATTCCACTAGGCCAAGAAAGTTTCTATTCCCATGGGCAAAAAGCTTTTCCTCACTGCCACGAAAAGCCTAATTGTTTTTTGCCTAATATTGAATAATTCTACAACTCTTTTAATTACTGATCGCCAGTATTGCTGTTCTTGCTGAAAGATACTCTGATTCTGTTGATCGATTGTACTGTTTGTTTCAAGAATCTTTTTATGGTTTATCATTTGTCAGGACTCTCCGAAAACAATTAGTACTGATAGAACTAATTGTTTTCGGAGATTAGACATATCTTCAGGCCAGTCTGCAGGATCTGAAGAAATTTTGTGAAGCTCAGGAATTTTTGTTAATGTCAGTTCTCTTGATGTTTTAATTGATGCAGGTTCTGCCAAGGGTTTGGCTCAAAAATATTGTCTTCACATTTTTTCATTAATTGCTGCTGCAACATCAACTGCCCATGTTAGAGATTTTTGAATTGGAAAAACTTGATTGGACGTTGGGGGTCTTAGGCAGCTGTCTGGTTTGTCTATTAGAAGATACGACCCTGTTTCGTATTGCAATATCAACTCAGACTTTAAATACTGCCACATTGCAGCTTATTGCTTACCTGAACAAAAAAGCAACTAACCTGTTAATAATGTTTGGGTATTGATAAACAAAAAGCACGGTACAATAAAATCTGAAGGTTTTGATAGTGCAGCTGGGTATTTATTTTAAAGTAATATTTTTTGCTAAAAGAAATAATTTGATAACTTAAATTTGGTTTTTCATTTGTTTTCTGCAACTTTTACTTTTAAAAAACAAATATACTATTTTAATTTTAAAATCTGTGGTTGCTGTAAACATGTTGGTGTACTTTTATGGCATTTAAAATATAGTGTAAGGATTGGTGACAGTAAAACATGTACATCGAAACCTCTCAAATGACTCAAACCATCAAAAAAAAGTTCAAAAACTATACGGACCACCAATGCTAAGTGAAATTGAAATAGTAAAAAGAATAACAAGAATAGAAACTTTCAAATCGTTTAAATCCATGACCCACAAATCAACGAGATTTTTCCATGACAAAAGAAGATGTAAATTATTTGGAACAAATAAAAAATTATAATTGCGGATATGTCATGCTTATGCAAACAAAAAATGTTGTTCTTATACCTGATATTTCCAATATTGCTCAAGAAATCGAAGTTAATACTTCCTTGCATCCATCTCTCCCTTAAAGACCTTATGAAGTTGTAACTTATTTAGATTGTATGATTACATATAAAGTTTTGTTGATGCAGTTGGCAACATATTTTGACAAAATTTCTGAAGTAGAACACTTAACAAGAAAGCAGTGATGTAATAATGATTAGCAAAAACACTGCAAAGGCATATTCACTGCATTAAAAATTTATAGTGTTGTTCGTAAAGTAAATAATGACCTAGAGATTTTAAGTCCAGAAAAAATAACATCCATTATCATTGGCATATTATGTAAGTCAAAAGTTTTTAAAACGAAAGCTATTTCCAGGGGATTACGTCATGAAAAAGATGTACTCAAAGCATACTTAAAAGAAAATAAAAAAATCATAAATTTATGAAAGTGACTGAGTGTGGTTTATTTGTAAATAAAGATTTACCAATAGTAAATGCATCTCATGATTCTCTAGTTCATTGGGATTCTTGTGGCACTGGATGAGTAGAAAATAAATGTCCTTGGACTCAAAGATCTTTAACCATTCTAAAAATTGCCGTTATCAAAGGCACATGTTTAATATTTGAAAAAAATACAATTGTACTTGATCCTCAACATTTTTATTATAGTCAAGTGCAGTGTCAAATGGCTTCAACAGGTTTTCCATATTGTGATTTTGTTGTTGGAACTTCAAAAGACATATATAGTTACCGTGTTCATTTTTCAATTGATTATTGGCTAAGTTGTGTTAAATATTGAATAATTTTACAAAAATATGATCTTGCCTTATATGATGAATCAAGTAATTTCAAATACTGTATAGTCTGTTTTGAGTAAAACTTTAATTAAAATTTGTGACAATAATAAAATTGACGATGAAAATGATATTTTTATTTCATAATATTTTAATATTACTAAAAGTCAAAATAAGGGCTGTAAACTAAAAGTACTTTTGTTAATTATATTTATTTTAACTAGCAGAAAGCAACCCGTAATACGGGTTACGGTCGGTCTGTTAATTTATAGTGGCTGTTTTCCACAATTTAAAGTTGCGATACCTTAACTAATACCCTGTAAGAAAAACTCCTTCAAATTAAAAAATTAAACTATCTGTAAAATTAAAATAAATTAATTTACCAATTATTTAACGTTATTTGAGTAATTTACAACTGACATAGGTCATATCAGTGTATGGCCGAGCCATTTTCCTAGACATTACTAAGTTCAATACAATACGTTTTTAGTTACTGACACAAAATAATAACACTTCATCATGCCTTAAATTGACGATAGATTAAAGCTAAATTCTTGTTATATTTTTTATAACATGAACTTTAATTAATAAGATTAATATGAAGTGAAGTAATTTATTTATGAGTTATTAATTTTTTGGTATCCCCTTGATACATGTTTCTTTAAAAAAGGAAATTGTCTTTAAAACGATAAATGCACACAACTAAATAAATTTATTATAAATAACTAAGCAATTGAGTACAAATACGTTTCAAACAAAAAAAAGTCGATTTACAATCAAACATGTGTATTAGGGTGGAGCGATTTTCATAGCAAAAAAAAAAGAGTTTAAAAACCAATATTACTGAGGCACGAATCAATGTCTATTAATTATAAGATAAAAGTAAAAAAATATTTTTTGATTTTAATGAGATCTTGAGGGTCCTCTTTGGAATTTAAATTCTTGACAGGTCCTAATAATTTTGAATTTTTTTTTTCTAAACCATATCAACCTTGGACTCAAAAAAAGCAGAAAAAAATGCTTGTTTCATAAATAATAATTTTATTAGAAAAATTTTTTAGTGAAAAAAATACTTGCAAAAATATACCTTAAAACCCCCGTTTTGTTAAGGACTGGGGTTTTTGATGAAAAAAACAACTCTACTTTTTTAATTTTAATTTTTTAATAAAAACAAATATTATTTTCAAAATCAGTATATTATTTTGCTTCTTTTAAGTATCAAGTTAATATAGTTTAGAAAAAAAAAATTTAAACAATATTAGGACCCATCAAAAATTTAGAATCCAAAGAGGAACCTTAAGAACTTATCTAAACTATAAAAAAAAAGGGTAAGGTTCTTTTTTCACCAAAAGATATTGATTTGCTGCTCAGGCAAATTAAATTTCAAAAATTTTCAAAATCGCTCTACCCTAATGTGTATTACAAATTGTAAAAAATATGTAAACTTTGATCTTTTATATTGCATTAATGCGTCATATGACAAACCTAAAATAAAAATTGTAACAGATAAGTAGACATAAAAGAAAAACAAAACAAACAAACTGGAAAACAATTTACCTGCTGTTTGGTAGCCTGTTGTCATACTTAAACTGCTGTCATGATGCAACTTGTCGGCCTCATATGTCGGCCTCATAAATATACCTCAGAATAATTGATAGAATTATATTTACATATAAAGAAATATTTAACTATAATTTTTTTTACCTATTCCCCTCATTTCTTCCATGAAGTTGTCTAAAGTAAGAAAAAAGATAACTGAAGCTAAAACTAACAAAAACTAAACTAAAATTAACTGTAAAATAAACCAAAACTATAAACTAAAATAAACTTTAAATTTTAATATCTGTACCTCAGAAGACAAAGGTCGGTTATCCATTTTTTTGTGAAAATGAGTTATGTATTAGACCTTTTTAATTTTTTCATTATCTACATAGGTATAAAGACTGTTTTCCTGCAACAATGTGAAACAAATTTTGGTCAATATAAAGGGTCTGGTGTCCCCACAATGTTCAAAGGAAAACCGTCTGTAGTTTAGAAATGACTTTTCACTTTTTTTATTTAACTTTTTATTTTTGTCAAAATTATATTTCATGTGCCTCAAGACAAATTAAATAAGACAAATTAAATAAAACATAAATTTAACCATCAAGAATAAAAAAGCCAATGGTGACTAATTATTTTACTACTTACTCTCTCCTGGAAAATTTCTAAAATGTGACAACTGACTTGGACTACTGAGTGTACAGATATAAATGCTTTATTTAACTATACTAATCACATAATTTATACTTAGTTTTTTTTCCAACTCTCCTAAAAGAAAAAAGAAAATAAAGCTTTAGTACTTGAAGTTTTAAAATTCCAGTTACAGTACAAATAAACAAATTCCTATTAACAATTATCTAATAGCAAAAACACTGACTTATTTCAGTCTTCAATTCTGTGTCTAAGCAATAAAAGCACTTAAATGTATAGACATTAAAATATCTACTTAACTTTTTAAAAATAAATTTACTAAACTAATGTAACTAATACCTTTATTAGCTCTCTCTTGATCAACTAAAGAAAATAAATTTTAATTAAACTAACTTGAGGTAAAATAATAAGAAGCTGTCTTACTGAGAATTTTAAATTTCTTCTCTACAATTGACAATATAATTTTAAGTATTACCTTAGTTACTATAGAACTATAAGTTCTTGGGCTAATTGTATAAAAATATAAAAACCTACTGTTTTACTTTCAAGTCAACAACAATATTTTAAAAAACATTTTAGTTACTTTATAAAAAATTAAAAATCCTTTTAAACATACTACCTCTCTCTTCATTGTTGTCAACTAAACAGAAAAACAAACAAACAACTGATAGTAAATTTTCCCTTTGGTAGTAGGTTATTAAATAGATTAAATAGATCAAAGATCTATAATCTGCTCTAACAGTTTACAACATTATCATTAAACTATAACTATTTTCGACAACCTGGTGTAATTTAACATTGATATATTTTTTTTCAAATGACAAAAATATTATTTTATCTACATCCGATTCGGCGTGTCTTAATTTATTCAAATATAATTTGTTTGTTTATTGTTTGTTTTAATTATATACACATATTTATATATTATTATATATAACTTTATAAATTATTGCGAAAAATTATTATATAATTTATAAGTAAATATTTATGCTTCAGTTTGCTTATATTGTAGAGTTTTGACAAGTTTTAAAATCTTTTCAAGTTATTTTTATTTTTAATACTTTCTTTTCTTGTAGTTTTTAACTTACCGTAAATAGTTGCGATGCACCTTATTTTTAATCTGTTCGTATCTGAACACAATATCTATTCTTACTTGTTTTAATCTGAAAAACTAATGTTTAAAAATATGAATAAACATTAATGTTTTTGAACATTAGTTTTTAAGACCTTTATATATCTTATTCTTTCTACTTTGCGCTTATGACACTTTAAAAACATACTTAATATATTACATAATAAATCCGTGATTGTATATATTTCCGGAAAATTAGTTGTTATATTTTATTTTTCTTTGAAAAAATTTATTATTATAATTATAAATAAATTGTTATAACACGGAAAAAATAATATTATTAGATAAAAAAAAAAATAATAATAATAATAAAAGTAAAAAAAATGTTTTCAAAAAAAGTTTATTGAAACTTCACGGATATAAACTATATCAAAGAGTGTTTATCGAGTTAAAAGCAAATCATATATACATACACCTTAAAATCGCTTCCACTGTTAATTGCTAAAATGATAATACAAAAACAGCTTAAAGACGCTCTGGAAAACTTTTCAGGGTTGCCAGGTTTTTTTTCGGCAATAAGCCAAAAATGAGGAAAAAATAAACCAGAAATAAACCAGAACAAAAACAAAACAAAAAAAGAAGTAAAGTAGAACTATTTTATTCAAAAATATATTTGGTTTAGTATTAATCTCTAAAACACTTAATAAAGTTCCGCCAATACTTGAAGGTCGTCCTCATTTTCGCATGCATCTGTTGTGTAAATTTCATTTCCGACTTTTGAAATCATTGATTCGGGAATGTTAAAGTCTTTACAACAAATCTTTCGGCTCATTAAATAAGATTTGATGCGAATGACCACATCCAACACTTGGTTTGACATTCTGTTTCTCTGTTTGCTTTTCACATAGGTGACCTGTGAAAAGACTCTCTCAACAAAACAGTTAGAAACAGGAATACATAGACAAGCAAGGCAGTAGTCAGAAATGTCGCAAAAAGCGTGATGTCCAAAAATGTCGACATAGTTCCTTAAAGTTATCCAGAATTCAGCAGTATTTTTAGGAACTTCTTTTTCTTTAAAAATATTAGACTCAGTCCATTCAACGATACTGACTTTTCTGTATTGGTTTTCAATTTCTTGACTTTTTGAACCCATTAGGTGAGGAAAAGGTAACTTTGAAAATGGAACCTTTTCAACTTGGGAAAGAACTTTCATTGGAGACAGATTTGACAAGCCGTGAAAAATTGATCTGTTCTCTGGAAGTCTTTTTTCAAGCTCGGTTATAGCCCTCTGAAGAAAATCATGACAGCGAATTTTTACATTTTTGACTGATTCTTCAGCATTCAGTTTTGCATTTGGAGGTTGCCCTTGAATGTAATTTTCGCACTCTGAGGAAAATTTGGCTTCGAAATCAACACACTGAAGAGAAAGTACAAAGCCTTTGGTATCGAAAACACGCTGCTTTAAACTTTTGAGGTGCATATTTAGCTCATTCATTAGATTTTCTGGATCAACATTTGACCCTTGAAAGAAAGAGTTTAGACGCTCAAACTCTTGAATGACTGGAGTGAGAAAAACAACATAGAGGTAAAGGGTGTTGTCTTGGAACATTTTGCTTATTGAAGAGATTTTGTAACGGACCTCAGAGTTTGCATTCATTTCAGCACAAATAAAGAATGCTTTTAGTTCTTGCCAATTCACAAGCAAATTATAAAAACACTTTCCTCGAACCAACCAACGAGTTGCAGAAAACTTCTGAAAAGGGGACGCGTTTATTGTTTGGATTCATGAGTTCAAATAGCTTTTCATACTCGTTTCGACGAAGAATGCTCTTGTTAAAAAACCGGGGAACCTCGCTCAGAAGAAAGCCGACTGGAGATGGAATTGCATTAAAGGCATTTTGCACCACAAGATTTAGAGAGTGACAAATGCACCTCATCATAATACAGTTAGGCGATTTAGATAGTACACGAGGCCAGACTGAGTTATGTATGCCAATAACATTTGAAGCACCATCTGAACTGTATCCGATGCAGTTTTCAAGAGTTAATCCAATCGAGTGGAGTTTATAATTTAAAGCATTAAAGAGATCTTCGCCTGTTGTTGAGATCACTTGAATGAGGCCAAGGAAGTCATCGACAATCTCTTTTTCTGAAAAATATCTCACGCATATTGCAAGGTGCTTGATTGAACTCACATCCGTTGATTCATCAATGAGGATGGAAAACGGCTTTGATTTGATTTCTTTAGAAATTTCTTCTTCTAGAGTTGATGAGATAACATTCTGGATTACTTTAGTGCACTTAGTGCGGTGGAGTTTTAGATGTTCCAGAGGACTGCCTACACCAAACTTTGAAATAATTTCACAAAAATGGTCAGCAGTTGAAATTGCTGAGTGACAGCATATACACATAGCAAGCTGAATGTCTGCTTTTTTGTTTACATCTGAAATTTTTACTTGACCTGGAAAATTAATCTTCTTTTGAAAAGGATTCAATGTTTTTTCTCTTTTAATGTGTGAAGCTGCATTTTGATGTTGCTCTAAGCTACCTTTGTGGGGACGTATATTAGTGCGGCAGAGGCGACAAAAAGCTTGTTCAGATGCATTAGAGCTTTTTTTTATCCAGGTAAATTCTTTTTCCCACTCACTTCGATAACTACGAGAGTTTTCATATGATTTTTTTTTTTGACATTTTCTATTTAAAGATGTTAATCAGAAACAAAAAATCAAATATAAGCTACAGATTTTACCATTAGGTACAGATCATACCATTAGGTATGATCAATTTTTAAATTATATATTTTAAGAAGAAAGCAAAGATTAATTAGTTATTTGAATAGTACCAGTTACTAAATTTTTAATACCCGCAGAAACAATCGTTTTACCTTTTTTAAGTAAAGTGTTTCACTTTAAATCGTCTTTTTCAAATGCCAGAATTTTCTAAAATTTTCCGCAAATGCAATAATTTATTCAAAAAAAACTTTTTAAAGAAAAAAACGAGTTTTAAATGAATGGGCCGAATCCAAATAAATTGTTTGAACTTGTTGAAACTCATGAGTGAGAGTTAATTCATTCTTTGAATTTCTTTAAATTTCTTTAATAAGCCACAATAAACAAAATAAAAATTTTTTTACTCATTTTCGTTCTTTTTTTCTTTTCGTTCATATTTTCATTCATTTTTGTTTATTTCGCTCAATTTCACTTTTTTTATGAAACAAAAAAACTTGATTTATTTGATTTAACACAAAAAAAAAACCAGAATTAAACCAGATTTAATAAAATAATCCAAAAAGAAAAAAAAAAAACAAACACTTTTAAAAAAAACCAGATTTAAACCAGATTTTCTAAAATAAACCAGAAAAAATATTTCAAGCAAAACCTAAAAAAAACAAACCAGATTTGAGAAATCTGGCTTGAAAAAAAACCAGATGGCAACCCTGTGGAAAACGCTGATAAAATTGTCAAAGAAGAGCTTTAACAAGCTGTTCATGTAATTAAAACACTTACTGCCAGAATTGATGAACTTACTAATAGAATTGATTTGGAGGATATTGAAATAAAGTCCCTGAAAGATAGCAAAAGTAGTGAAAAACCTTTGTTATCTAAATATGTTGAACAAGTCAGCAAACCCGATACATTAGCAAACGTAGCTGTAGTGAGCGCACTCAATAAGCATAATAGGGACGTGACTAATAGAGAGAAGAGAATTGTTGTGTTTGATCTACCTAAATTTGTAAAATCTCAACCAAGCGTATAACTAAAGACAACACCGCGGAATTCAAAAAGGTTATGGCATCCTTAAATAAATCAGTCAATATAGTTAGAGTTGAACGTTTCAAAAAAAATAAGAACTTCAATTATGATAAACCTGCTCCTCTTATGATTGAAGTTGATTCGGTATCTATCAGAAACGACGTTATAGCATCGGCAAAACAATTAGCATCGGGCAATTTTAAATATATATTTATACGCCCTGACCGCACAGCAGCAGAACAAAGCGAGTTTGATAAATTAAACTCAGAAAGAAAAGCAGCTAATTCTGACCTTGACAAGCTTGGAAAACTTGACAAGCCCTTTAGATTTGTCATCCGCAGCGATAAATTGCAATGCATTGATGTCTCACAGGAGGTTGAAATCAATGGACGTAAAAAGCATCCTTTTATCAAATGGAGAGATGCACAAGCAGCCAGAATTGCAAAAACACAATGAATTAAAATGTTTACATGCGAATCTTTATTTATATGGATTAAATACAAAAATAAAATCTGCTAAATCTAACCCTAAAAGTACCTTTTTAAAATGTTTTTATACTAACGCAACTTCCCTTAATCCGGATAAAATGAACGAATTATCTGCACTTTGTAACATAAACATGTATGATTTAATCTTTATTTGTGAGACATGGTTTACTGAAATATCTGCTTCTCAATTGAACAACTACTCACTAGTAAAGAAAAATTGAATTAGTCACGGTTGAGGTGTTGCTATCTACATCAAGCGTGATCTAGTCGTGAATGAGGTAACTGATTGTCATCTAAGAGAGATCTTGGACAACATCAACTCCGAGCAAATATGGTGTGAAATTAAAATCGGTAACGAAATTGTTTTTATTGGTTGTGTCTATAGACCACCTTTATCGCATATAAATGATATAAATAAAACAATTACATTGGCTAAGCAAGCTGTTGATAGAAAAGCGTATAGTTGTATGTTACTAGCAGGTGATTTCAACTTTCCGGATATCAAATGGCACGATGATGACAGAATTGAATTACTAAGTGGTCAAAATAGTGCGGCAAGTGTTTTTCTTGACACTTTGGCTAATCATAACCTAGAACAATTAGTTGATTTTTCGAAGCATCTAATGGTAAAGCAAAAAACATTTTGGATTTAATTATTACAGACTTATCAACAAGAGTAACCAACTTATCTAGCTCTTTGCCGTTAGTAATTCGTCGCAAGGTCATCACATATTGAGTTGGGATTATGTCGTCCTTCCTAAAAATGACTACTTTCTCAAACAAAATATATTACTTTAATAAAGGTGACTAAATAAATTTCGGTAAAGAGATTATGGAAACTAACTGGAAGCAATTATTTGAAAATAAAAACACTAATGAGTGCTATGAACTTTTCTGCAATAAATATGATAAACTCAGCAAGCAATTTATTCCGTTAAAAAAGTCCATACCACTCGTAAAGCGCCATGGATGAATAAGGAGATACTGGCTATGATAAAGCAAAAAAAACAACTGGGCAATTACTTATCTGCGACAAACTGGCGATCAGCGACACTGATTCGTGAATATAGGAAATTAAGAAGCCAACTCCAGAAAGCGTGTAAATGTAGTGTTCGAGTATTTGATGCACAACTAGCATCAGGTAAAAGTAATCCTAAAAGGGTGTACGCTTATGCTAAGGCGCAACGGAACGTTCATGTATCTATTAGTGCTATATCTGACGCAAAAGGTGAAACGTTAACAGAGGGAATACATATCGCAAACAGACTTAACGAACACTTCAAATCAGTTTTTGTTGATGATAGTAAAAGTAGTCAGTTACCTATTTTTGAGAGAAGGCATTATCAAGAAGACTTAGGAGATATAATTATTAATTTTGAAGCCACGCTAGCTTATCTGAAAGGTTTGAACCCAAATAAATCTATTGGCGCTGATAACATTAGTCCAAAGGTACTTAAAGAATGCGCAGCTCAAATGACTTACCCTCTTATTTTACTTTATAATAAAGCACTGTCCGAAGGCTCAACACCTACAGTCACACGTCACACAGTTGTTCAAAAAAGGAAGTCGGTTTGATGCCGATAATTACATACCGGTGTCTATCACATCAGTTACATAAAAGTAATGGAAAAGATTATCAGGTAACAGATAACTAAATATCTTGAAAAAACGAGCTGCATCTCACATAATCAACATGGATTTATGTCCAAAAAAGGATGCACGTCTAACTTACTGGAGAGTGTCGACTACATCACAAATGCGTTAAGTAAAAGAAATTTTGTCGATATTGCATTTTTGGACTTCGCGAAAGCGTTTGATAAAGTTTCTCACCGTAGACTACTTCATAAATTGAAAGCATATGGGATTAATGGCGATGTTCTAAAATGGATTGAGTCATTTTTGATTAGTAGAAAACAGCAAACTGTTTTAGGTGAACACTCTAGCGACTGGACCGATGTTTTAAGTGGAGTTCCTCAAGGGTCTGTACTTGGTCCAACATTATTTATCATTTATATAAACAACTTAAAGGATAAGTTAAAATCAGTTCATAAAATCTATGCTGACGTCACTAAACTGTTACAAGAAATAAGACCTGAGTTTCACGATGCTGATTGCCTGATCCTCCAAAACTATTTAAACATTGTCACGGAATGGTCAAAGGAATGGCTTATGGAGTTAAATGTTCCAAAATGTAAAGTTATGCACCTTGCTTAAGGAAATAGTAATCATGAAAATGTAATGAATGATGGAAATATATCACTTATTCTTGAGGCAACGGATATTGGGTATCTTTATATCTAATGATCTAAAATGGAATCAACACATACAGGTTGCAACACGTAAAGCGAATATAATACTTGGCCTATTAAAAAAAACATTTAGATCAAGAGATATGAAGTTTTGGAGTAAGTTATACACTACGTATGTTAGGCCGCACCTGGAATTCGCTATTCCGGTATGATGTCCTTACTTAAAAGGTGACATCAAGGAAATCGAAAAAATTCATCTCAACGCAACAAAAGTACTTCATAATTTAATAGGTGTCGGCGGCTCAATTTTATTACTTTGGAAACTCGCAGGAGACGTGGCGACTTAGTTTCAACAGTTTAAGCTAGAAAACGGTTTTGAGAGTATCAACTGGCATAATCCACCAATTCGCAGATCATCTTGCAACGTCCTAACGCGTGAATTCACATTTAATAATGCTCGTCACAATTTTTTTACAAACCGTATTGTCAATGATTGGAATAACTTGCCGTCAGCATGCAAAAAGGTTCCGTTAGTTAACGCATTTAAGAATAGAATTGAAAAGTATTTTTTTTCTACAGCTGCAAACAGTACAACTTTTACTGAAGATGACCTGCACGTTTATTAATTAATTCGTGCTTTAGCAGCTACAAATATTGGCTTTTTAGGTACTATTTGTCATAGATGTAAACTTTAATTAAATGAAAGCAATCTTTTTTCCCTTTTTTCCCAATTTTGATATCAACTTACATGATACGAAATAAAAATTGCTTTTTTTTACTTTAAGTTTATATTTTAGAAACCATAAATTTTTGAATAATTGTTTGGTTTTGTTGGTTTGTTTTTTAATTATTTGTCATTTTATCTAAAAGGACTTATTTAAATATATTACTATTACTATGATGATATTAATTATAATACAAGTAGGAGTAAATAAAAATAATAATTGTAATAACAGTGATTAAAAGTAATAGTAAAGATTATAAAAAGTATACACTATACTATATTAATATTAATAAAAATAAAAATAACAACAACAATTATAATAACAACAATAACAACAATAATATTAAAAAAAACAGTAACTTAAAAAAAATTATAACAATATTATCAACAGTAAGAATAATATTTATAATGAAAAAATAATAAGAACAACAATAATAGTATTATTGTTATTCTATTATTACTATACTTTTATCATTATAAATATAATTATTATAACTGTTGATAATATTGTTATAATTTTTTTTTATGTTGCTGTTATTACTTTTATATTATTTTATATTAAAAAGTTTTTTAACATTGACCCCAAGCGTTTAAAAATAGTATTTTACATTGGAATGGGGTAATATCGGACCATGTCATTTTTACGAATTTATAAATTTATTTGTTGTTTTTTTTTACGGTATTTATAAAGATTTTTTTTATTTTACGATACTTACGAAGTTATTTTTTGTTACAACTAAAAATCTGGACAAACTTTAAAAATAAATATCTCTTGAACGGAATTATCAATTTTATAAATTTAATCTAACAAAAAATTTGTATTTTACAAAATAAAAATTTTTGTTTATCAGTCCATTTTGCCGAACACGGTCAACTTTTTTTGATGTACTCACCCTGAGCCTATGTACGGGAATTTGATTGATATTTTTCATTGATGTTTCTTACTTGGCAGTAATTTTTATCTTACAAATTGTTTGCATAAACCGATCTTAAATTTTATGTCCAAAAATCCTCAATCGAACACAATTCGGGGACATTACGAGGGTTTATGTCTCACGGCGCATATTCAATATTTTCGTCTTTTGGACAGTCTTGTACTATATTTGAATAGTGCAGGAAAGCTAGATCAGGCCAGAACACAATTTTTTTTTTTATGAATCTCGTTGATGATCTTTTAACCTAGCATTTGGAAATGTACAAACCCTTGTCGACAGACAAGGCTATTCAAACTAATAATTTTGGATCATATTTGCTTTTTTTTGAGCTTGACCTCATTAGAGGTTGAGTCGGGATCAGTTTTTTTGTTTTTTTGCATTTTTTGTGCATTGACAAAATCCAAAAATTATTACCAATTAATAAATATATTTACGGAAAATTTATCACTATATATTTACTAATATTTGTAATCAAATTACTAATATTAGTAAGTTATAAGTTATATACGTATAAATTTATTATATTAAAGTATATTTTAAGGTATATTCATATAATCATATAAAATATCAATTTTATTGAAATTATAAATTAAATTTTTAAAATTTGTAATAAAATTGTAACAAATATTAAAAATTAAAAAAAAAAATTTGCAATTATTAATTGCATTTCATTGCTAATTATGTCAGCAGTCAAAGAAATAGCTACCAACGCTTTTAAAGCGGCAGTAGATTTATAGGATTTAAATGCTAACCTCATGAAAAGTTACCAGAACGATATTGCTCTTAAGATCAAGGCAACTTTACTTGTTGCACTAGCAGAAGAATAAGTCTAGTACTGTAAGACAATAAAAGATTTGTTGAGGATTTTTTTATAGCAACAGGATTGGAGGATGCTACTGGTATCTGCAAACTGGCGATCAGCGACACTGATTCGTGAATATAAGATACTACTGGTATCACACGTGTTAACCACCTCAAATCGAGCAAAAACAAAACAAAATTGTCAAATTCGAACATTATCCAGGTTTTGATATAAAATCTTTTATCTCAAAAAATGCACACACCACAAAAAGAGATATACAAGGGTGTCTACGTACGCTAAGACAGAACGCCAGAGCAACAAACCGAGTTTAACACCACACGCACCCAACTCAACAAGCTTAACGACCAACTTGCCGCTGCTAACATTCTCGATAACCCGTTTCGAAATGTTATACATCGAACAACAGGTCGCATCTGTTGCATCAATGTCATCGAATCAATGTCCAATCAGTGCTACATATTTTCATCCCCAGCCAGAGCTCTGTCAGACTACGCTAGCCACTCAGCCGCTCCTAACTCAGAAATCTCCACTGCCAACTAGACGTCCTAGACGTCTTTTCTATATTAATTGTTAGTAGGTTCAGGGGTATTTTTTAATTTGTTGATTAGAGTGAAATAGTATATACTTAGTTTTTTCTATATTGAGTGACAGTTTATTTGATTTAAACCATATGTTAACTTTTTTTAGTTCAGCATTTGTTTTTTCATAGAGGTCTTCGATTGTCTTTGACAAGTAAAATAAGTTTGTATCGTCGGCAAACATTATAGTTTTAAAGATATTAGAGGCGTTTGGAAGATCGTTTATATAAATAAGAAACAAAAGAGGAGCAAGAATGGAACCTTGGGGTACACCACATTTTGTTTTTAGTAAATTTGAGTTGCTTTTTCTATCTATAATAACACACTGTTGTCTGTTATTAAGGTAGTTTTTAAACCAATTTAAAGCTTGATTTTTTATACTATAGTTTTTCATTTTTGTTAGTAAAATCTCATGGTTGACGGTGTCAAATGCCTTTGACAAATCAATAAAGATCCCTATTGTGAATTTTTTTTTTTAAATGATCTACTTATCCTATTTGAGAGGTCAAGGATTGCATGCTCAGTTGAGTGTAGCTTTTGAAAACCATATTAACCGTTATTGATAATTTTGTTAGTTTTTAAATATTCATTTAATTTATTATAGATTATTCGTTCTAGAAGTTTTGAGAATACCGAAAGGATAGAGTATCTCACTTACATTCGCCCCCATCTTAAGTTTGCTGTACAAGTCTGGTCACCGCCTTTAAAATTAGACATCGCCACTCTCCAGCAAGTCCAACATTGAGCAACAAAAACAATATTGACTATTAAACACCTGACCTATGAAGATCGACTCCAATGTACTCCAATTGTTGTCCCATGTAATGCGCTTTCGCAAGAAGCAGTGAACGCTCAATCCATCAACGCTTTCAAAAACAACATAAGAAAGTAACTTTATAGATACAATTGCTGCTTTGTCTGTAGCGTCAGTATCTCCATGTTCATCAGCATAGAGGAGCCTGGTGTAGCACCTCTTCATCAAATTATAAATAGATTATTATATTTGTATTTGATCACTGAATAATAATAATAATAAATAAATATAATATCCTGCGTTGCCAGAAATTTTTCTGTTGCACAAATGAAAGTACGATTTGTCGTCAATTATCACAAATTTTTTCCGGAAAATTTGTGATAATTGACGGCAACCAATTTTTGGTACTTGGGACGTACAACAACTGTCTGAGCCAATGTTGTTTTCGGCGCTTTAGTTTATAACGATTTTGAATGCTCGTTTTTTCGTTGATAATTTTTGGATATATACTTCAGGGAAATTTTGAATTATTTTGGCTAAGCTACGCTGTAAAACACCGGACTGCTTATCAATTGATGTTTCTAGGCGTTTTATCTGTTTATTAGGAATTTTTTTATGCAATCCAACACTTTCTACTTTTCGTTCTAGTCCTATATTGATCTCCTTTTGTTGCAGTATATCATACATAGATAATTTCGGGACCTTTTTTATGCAAACATGATTAATAATAAACATTTTGTTCTCTTTTGGATGCAAATCCAAAAAAGCGTACAGTCGTTTACGGAGTGCCTCTTTAAACATGTTTAATAAGGTTCTGAAAACTATGGTATATTGTAGAGGAACAAATTTGCGACATAATTGGTAGGGTTCATAAATTATAAAACATTGTTTGAAATTTAAAATAAAGCTACAAAAATTGTCTAAATGTTTAGTTCTAGTATGTAATTTTATTTAAGTATGTGTGATCCCTGGTTCAAACCCCACCTCTGGGCACGTTTTGCGACATCGGTTTGGAAGGAGGTGAACTTCTAATAAAATGCTCATCCGCGGTGCACTGTGATAAGACTGTAAGAATTTCTTGGGGTACCTAAATAAAAAATATATATATAAAAAAAGAAAGTGATACGCTAGTTCTTACTAATTTTTTATATTTTATGTTTTACTATATTTGTGTTTGTTTGTATTGTCTACACAGTTTAAAGTGTTGGTTTTATTTTGTTCATTTTTTAAACTACTGTAAGCAATCAACTATAACTACTCACCCTATTCTACCGGGTGATTCAAAACAGGAGTTATTTGCTTTTTTTTGTTTTTTGAAGAAAAGTAGCAAAGCAAAAGTAACTGATAGCTTAAAATTATAGCGGCACTGCAGATATTTTAAAGTGTTTCTCACCCCATTTTACAGTATTAAGCAAAAGTCGTACCCCGTTCACGCTGACGATAAAATACGTTTCATTTTAAACGCGTTTTAAAAGAATTTTAAATGTTAAAAACTGTAGAAAAAAAAAATAAAACAAAATGACAAAATTTTTTATATTTTTAATTTAACTCACGTTTTAAATAAAGCAGGTTTTGTTGTCAGAACCAGATTTAAATTAAAACTTGAGTAAAATAAAAACTTAAGCGCATCCATATTTCATATGTTAAGGCTCAAAGTAGTTTACGCAATATTTTTTATTGGCTATGTAGAATATCGAATATGTAGAATATCGAAGTATTTCCAAACCATAGTGAAGCACGAAAGTTATTTCTCTACGAACTCTGAAAACTTCTTTCGGATAAAGTTTGTTGGCAATTTTTATTTCAGGTAAAAGTATCTATTTTATATAACTTAGGTTAGTGTTTTTCATTCCAATAATTTAATGATTAGCGTTTTGAATATTTAGCATAACTAAAAATAAATAGTGTTACTTTTCATAGATATATGTAGTTCTTGCTTTTCGGGTGAATGAGGTAAGATTATTTTTATGTTGTAACAGTTGTATTATTTCTTTCAATTATAGTGATAATTGATTTTGTTATTAATTTCTATCAGTAATTTACGTTCATATGTACGTTATATATAAAATGTTTCTTATAGTAACCGAAAAGTTTTATAGCCTTGTATGTAAAACTTGCAAATCTTTGAAGAGTTAGTAGATAAATTTTTTTTAATGATGTTTTTGTCATAGAATTTATTAACTATGTGATATATTATTTTAGTGTATCTATATCATATCATGTAAAATATTTAAAAACTATGTTGTATATTATAAATGTATATATATATATATATATATATATATATATATATATATATATATATATATATATATATATATATATATATATATATATATATATATATATATATATATATATATATATATATATATATATAACTTAGTAAATTTATAAATCATGTAAAAAAGTGGAAATTACATTTACTTTATTATACATAACTATATGTATGTTTTTATGTGTTTTTTTTTTCCAACAATTAATTGAGTTGTAAAGTTTTCTTATGTAAATGTGTAAATATCTTTATTTATAGCATTATTCTTTATAAACTTATTGCTGTGAAAAACTTGTTGAAGTATATTTTCCAGAGTCTTTTAAATTCTAGTAAATATCGAATATTTTAACGAGTGATTTTGTTCTGATTTTTGTAAATATTTTTTAGGTTTTATTTGTTAGTTTGTAAAAACGTTTCTTGTAATTATTCCTAACAAAATATCTTTTTCATAAGTAGATATTTATTTATGTAATATAACACGTGTACTTGTAACAATTAAACAAGCATCTTGTTTCAAACTCTCAGAGTTTGTCACTGAATAATCTATATAAATCTGGGCTTTCGTAGAAGATCAAGTATTGTGTTATTCCTGATTAACTTGCTCGTGGTTTTTATATCATTTTCATCAATCAATTTATTAAAATCTGAAAATTCATTTCAACTTAGATTTTAAGAGGGAACTGCCTCCAATCACAACAACAAGAAATTTATAAATTTTTCTCTTAATTTCAAAAAGTGCGATATTGCTTATATTTTTTGTTATGGCGTTAGTTGGAGATGATTGCTATTTCTACTATACCAGTGGTTGTGTTAGGGTAAGGTTTTGTTATATTTTCAGTAATATATTTTTTTACTGTTATTTTTATTACATCTAAGTTTTACAAAAATGCCAATATAATATAACTTGCTTCAATGGTCATTTTGACATTAATGTTAGTAGTTTTTTGAAAGAAAAAAATATCTTTACATAGCATATACTATTTTTGTCAAAGAATTTATTAACTATGTTATATATTATTCAATGGTGCTTGTTTCACGGACACTATTATTTTTGTTAATATGAGCATATGTACAAATGGAATCCAAACAATCGGAGGTCATTTGAGTTCATGTTTTAATCAAACATGTTTATTGAGTCATGAATGCTAAATGTATGAGTTCAAATTCAGTGCAGGTTGGATACAATACCCTCCGGTTGTTTGAACTCTCCTTGTACATATGCTCACACTTTTAGAACTCCTAGACACTATAGACCAAAAAATGAAAATATAAAGTTGGAGTCCTTGTGAGACTAAATTAGTACATATGAATATCAGTTATATGTACTAAAACTGTAAATTTTATTTACTATAACAATACATTAGAATATAAGAAATTCAGTGTCTCTAGATTTAAATCTCTATTTTTTCTGGTCTCTAACACCCAGGAGCTCTCAAAGTGTTAAGTGACTTCTGATCTGTAATAAAATATTCATAAACTTTAATCACTTGGATTCTATTATTTTTATGCCTAGAGTTATGAAGTCCCTGTCAGCGTTATTAATAAAAACACCAGGTTTAAAATTAATTGTTTCCTTAACCTTTTTCCCCAAAATTAGGCCTCTTTCCATTTTTAGAGCTCCTGGATACCAAATATCAGGAAAAAATAATTATTTTGTGACTTTCAAATCTATAAAAAATTTGCAAATATTAAAAAATACTTTAAATTCTTTGGGTTATTTGTGAACCTCTGGCGTGGTGTATTTTTATGCCACAATCACAAAATCATGTTAATTGTTTAACTTTTTACTAAATCCCAAAAAAAAGTTTGTGATGCAATTAAAAATTAAATTTATAAAAATAAAAAATTAATATATAACAAATATTTGTAGTAAAACGTACTGGTTTGAAGTAAATATAAACTTGATACTAAAATAATAATTTTACTAAAACATATAAATTAATTTAAAGTATAAACTGAATAAAAAACAAGTGACTTGAATATAACATGTTCTAAGTATATAAGCTGTATATAAGTACATAAGCTAAGAATATAAGCTGAGCTAAGTAGAAAATAAATATTAATCAAATTATTTTACTAATAACCATACAAATCAAACTAAATTACAATTTAAAATATACAAAAAATAGTTATGATATAAAAATAAAAACGAAGAATCACATTAACTTGTTCACCACCAAAAACAAAAATCTTTTTGTAGCAGCCGCATATTTTTTTAATAAAATTTGAATGGCATAACATTGACAATTAATAAAAATTTGAATTGTAAATCTCTTTAAAAGCAAAACAAACTATAAATCAATAGAAAGCTAAACAAATGTACTATTTAATTTAATAAGTTTTAAACACACATCATTAAACAATAAGAAATGCAAAGTGCTTATAACCATTGTTTCTGTAAATAATAACGAAAACATTAAGGACGAAACAAACCTCATTTAATGAATGAAAAGAATATTTTTTTTTCAAAAGTCTCTGGTGATTACTTAACTAAATACTAATCGCTTAAACAAGTTAAATATTACAGTGTTAACGCTGTTTTATCTTATAACTAAGTTTAAAAGAATTTTTTTTTATATGAAGGATTATTCAAGATTTCTTAACTTTGTCAAGTCGTAAAGTTAAAAGGTTAATAAAAGGTCACTACGTTATGAAAACTTTTTAATATTTTTCTTTTCTAAAATAAGAACTTTCTAATAACTCTCTGTAAGTTATACAACATCAGTGAAGGAGCTGTGAACTTCCTTTCAAATGCTCATCCGCATTGCTCCATGTCTTTTCTAAAAAAATAAAAAAATTAATTATAGTGATCTTTTTAAAATTTTGTGTAAATTAAAAATTTTAATTTCTTTAGTTGGCATGTAATTATGACCAATTTCAATATTTTAAACTATTTTTTCTTTCTAAAAATCTTTTAAAAGGTTTTTTTAAGTTACTTTAAATTATGTTTTTTATTATTTATTTTTTCTATTTTTAAAAAAATTGTTAAAAATTTTTTTTTTATAAACTTGACTTACTAATGAAATAATTAAAAATTACTACTTAAAATGACTACGTTTTTTGTTTTTTTTTAATTTTTTGGAAAAAAAATTTATGCAATTTTAAGATATTATATTTTGTTCTTTCTATAATTTATTTTCACTTTTCAACCAATTAAATAAAATTTGTTCATTTACTAAACAATTATAAGAAGTAGTTTGTAAAAGCATTTTGCATAATTTAAAAATAAATGTTTCAAAATATAATTTTTAAAGTAATTTCTCAAACGCAGTTAAAAACATAAAAATAATTTTCTCTTCGAGTTAGAGTTTTTGATTTAAATTTTAAAACTTATATATTTACTTTCATAAGGAATTGTTTTCTTCTTATTTAGTTTTTTTATTTTTTTTTCTTGTTTAAGACTTAAAATAAATACTTCAAATGCATAGCTAAACTGTGTCTGATAAAAATTATTTTATAAATAAAAAAGTTTTTTTAATAACTATTTTATGCTTCACGTAGCTTGAAAAGTTTAACATATTTGAAACAATTCTTTTTAGTAAGATGCGGTAGTGGTGTAGTGGTAAGAGCGCTCGCTTTGTAAGCGAGAGGTTCGGAGTTCGACTCCCACCACGTCCCTGGAAGTACCGCACTCAACTTAGTTTCTCCGCGCAACGGCCTTGCTCGGCTCGGCAAGGTTCGTGTTTCGGAGTTAAAGAGTTGAGAGAGAGTTGTACAACGAATAACAACTAAAAAAAAATAAAAAAAACAAACACAAAAAAATGAGTATCCTCCTCGACTGTAGTGGCCCCCCTCGGGCCTTGGGGAGGTGAATAATCTAAAAAAAAATAAAAAAAAGATGAACAAATAAAATAATTAAATCATTGAGTTACTGCAGAAATTAAATTAACTAGATAGAAATCAACTAAAAATATTGAAAATACTTTATGACAAGGAATTTATAATAAATTGTCAAAATTTTGAAAGTTAATTATAAATTATAGAGTTTATTAGTATACTCTTAATTTTTATTTAAAAAGTATGTGATTTTATTTAAATGTAATTTTGTGTATCAATTTTTACAATATAATTTGTAAACATAAAGACTTTTTGTATTTTTATTTCATAATAAGTTTTATTAACTTTGATGGTTATTAATAACCATCAAAGTTAATAAAACTAATTATGAAATAAACATACAAAAAGTCTTTATGTTTACAAATTATATTGTAAAAATTGATACACAAAATTACATTTAAATAAAATCACATACTTTTTAAATAAAAATTAAGAGTATACTAATAAACTCTATAATTTATAATAAATTTTCAAAATTTTGACAATTAAAAAAATATATATTATAAAACATTTAGTTTTGTAAACAAATAATAGTTTAAAAGACTTACGGCTTTGCAGATGTAGCTCCGAGAATGAGCCATAGTATTAAAATAATAGTTCGTTTGATAATATATTCTTAAAACAATTTATGCTAGAAATCTCAAAACTGAACACTTTGACTGCAGCAAGCCATGATCGTGGCTTTTCCATTGAAGTGTGGCGAGCCATGATTGTGGCTTTTAAAACTGATCTTTAAAATTATGACCTTTATTGCAAAAAATTATTGCTTTTCTAAATATCATTCATTATTTGTACAATAAGGGGTTAAATTTTTTGTTTACAAATTTTATAGATGTAATAATAAAAAATGGCATACAAATCTAAAACTGTTTTTTTTTTTCCATTTTAGGTTTTTTTAGTTTTCTATACATCTTTTGATTTTATCAGGCAGCCAAAGGTTAACGAATCTTGAATAATACAATTTTTAAAACATTTTAGCTGAATACTCTAGAACTTTATTTCGCTTATAGAATTAGTTTGTTCTTAAATTAGGTAGGTTTTTAGTGTTAACGAATATTCTTTTTATTCTTCTGCACCAAGATGTTTTGAGACCATTCAAGTTTACCTATGTTTCCATGTATGTCTGTAATACGAAAAAATTTTTGTTAGGGACATACATTAACTTAAATGTTTTCAAAACAACTAAAAAACCTGGCCAGTTTTTTGCAACTAAATATTATTTCCGTGGTCAGTATTCGAGAGTGATCGCTCCCGCTTCCCGACCAAGCCTGCTATGTATATTTGTATACGTGTATATATATTAGCTAAGCAATAGGACATCATACTGAAATAAAGAACTGTGAAAGCTTTAATACATCCAAACAGTTTCAGAAAATGAAAAAAAGAATAACAATTATAAATGTTTTTTTATGTTTATAAAGGGAATGCAATGTGCTTTTCGTCATCAACCAGCTGCAAAAAATACTGAAATTGTTTGTCCTGATTGGCTAGGAGGTGCATGCTTTAAACAAACATGTTTATTGCGTCATATGCTAATGCCAAATGCACGAGTTCAAATTCAATGCAGGTGGGATACAATGCCCTCTGGTTGCTTGGATTCTGGTTGTACTTATGCTCATATCAACAAAAATGTTATTATCCCTGGACCAAGTCCTATTGAAGTCAAAAGTTCCACTTCATCAAATGTAAGACAACCTTTACTTTCATCACCATTGGCACGCACTAGTGTGTTAAAGTTTTCAAATGAAATACCTAGTTTACAATCTAACAATTCAATCAGTCAAATAGTGAATGTAATGGTAATATTTTTTTTTATATAAACTAAATATGACTTGATCTTTTGTTTTTAAAATGTTTTTGATTCTTTAATTTCAATTTAGTTAATAGAAAATAAATTGTAGCTTTTATAAAAAGTTTAATTAATTTTTATTAGTTATTTAAATTTTTTAATTTTATGTTTAAGTTTCAATAATCTTTAGCTTCTATTTGCTTTGATGTTTCGTAAAATCTCAACACTAATGCTACAACTAAACCTCTAAAAACAATATTAGACCTATTAAGTCTAAATTTTGCATCAAAATCATTTTATTAAAATTAAGGCTCAACATATTTTTTAAATTTGCTCTTGTATTGCTTTCATACTTTATGTAACAAGAAAAATTTTGTAATTTATTTTACAATTAATGAAATTAAAACATCAAATTTAGATATATGATTAGAAAGATATTTAATTATAGTTTATATTTGCTGATGATGTTACTAAACTTTTTTCGTGAACATCTTGTTATGTGGGTGCAGGTTGGCAAGTAATTGATAGTTTTTCTTTTAAAGTTTTGGAGCTCATGAGGCTAAGGTTTCATCTAAAAATAAAGATGATGAGCGTGGAAAATATTGGCCAGTCAATGGTCAATGACTGCCCTAAATGACTAAAATTGCTACTTTGATCTCCCAAAATGAATTTTAATGGTTAAAAAAAATATTAGGGTTTTGAAAAATGTTTGACAAATAGGATATAGTTTAGAAAAACCATATACTAAAATTTCATAAAAGCATTTGAAAATAGTTTTATTGTATACAATATGCTTTGTTGACAAATTATTGTATGCGCCATAAACTATCTATTAACTTTTTTGCCTCACTTATTTAGATTAATTTCATTTTACTGGTAAAAATCTTTTTTTCTTAAATGATACAATTTTTTTTTTTTTTAATTATCATTTTAATAAAAAATATTTAATATACTATTTCAATAATGATATAATAATATATAATATGTATTGTATTTTACTAAGAACATTTTTTCTTTCAACTGCACTTGATTATTATTTTTTTTTTATTTTACTTTAAATCTTAAAATTTTAAAAGGAGTTTTTAAAATGATTTAAATAAGCAGAAAATTAAAATGTGCAACCATATTTCTGCTTTAACATCATTAACTTGAAGCTCATATTTTATTATTTTTTGAAATTATTGTATGTAACTATGAACATATCTCTCTTCCAACTGTACTTTGTTTTGTTTTTTTAATTCAATGTTTTCATTTATTTTTCTTGTAGCTTTTCCCACCATTTGTTGCATAGTCATTGCAATGAATGAATTGTTTTTTAATAAATTATAATAAAGTTAAATAAAGTTATGCGTTGCCACACCTTTTTTTCTATTGTAATAGAATCATTAAACTTCAACTCTTCAAAATGGTGGTGAAAAAAAAAGGAGACAAAAAACAATTTCATTTTTAACACTAGCAGGATCGGAGTTAAAACCACTGATTAAAAAGAAAAAACAATAGAAATTCTATTAAAGATTATTAAAGTAAAAACATTTTTTAACTTATTGTTATAGTAGCATTTCATAAAAAGATTTTTAGCTTTAATGTTCAGTTAATATTTTTTAAATATTAAAAAAAAAATTATTTTATGATTTAAAAAAAAATTCAATGATAAATTTTTATGGACATTGTTAAATTTTCTTATAAATTTAATGAAAATTTAAGCGCCAAGAATTTTTTAAAACTGTTAACATTAGCAGTTTTGAACCCTGAACAGTCAGAACAATTGTTATTTACAATTTTCCATTTAAAAAATGCATCAATTTTATTTAAAGTTATTATTTTAAAAGAAATGCAAATTCATTAATTTTAAAGCATTTAGTTTTTACAAAGTTCATTAATAAAGAACTAATACTGAGATAAAAATTTAAACCCTAACCCTGTCAGATAAAAATTTAAACAATAAAAATAAAATCTTTGACCATACAAAAAAAACAATTGATCATCAATTCCATGTGTTTGCTGGTTGAATTGACAGCTTGCCTTTAATTTTTTATTTTCCACGCTAATGATAATGACAACCTTCTTATGACAAGGCAGCCTTGTCCTTGACGAACAAGGCTGCCTTGTTCGTCAAGATTCCTGAATCAAAGTTAAAGATTTTTTTGATAATTCAGATAACCAATTCAGTTATAAAAATCTTTACTTGTTGCCAACATTACTAAAGTATTAGAATAAGGAGGGCTTTACTAACTTAATTAAGCCATCTGTATTCAAGTTCATTACTTATTCTTGCATTTTAAACTATTAAGCTTGGTTTATTTGTTTATTACGTTTTTTATTTGATTTACGATTAAACTTTTTTAGCTATTATTGAATTATAGCAAAATAAATAATAATAAATTAATGAATTATTGTTTTTAAAATACAAATTATTGAATATATATATATATATATATATATATATATATATATATATATATATATATATATATATATATATATATATATATATATATGAAATATATTGATTTATAATTAATATTATAATAAAAATTATATTGTTTTCAGATATAGAAGTATAATTAAGTCATATGTAATAGAAAAGAACCAAAACCAAAGAAGTTTAGTAATTAAAAAAATAAAAATTCTCCTTAAATTTTACTTATGGCTCTAATAAAAGATTTCCTTAAAAGATATGTTTGGTTTTTTTAGATGTTAGCATGATTATATTTACATAATGTGATTTCACTAAAAATTGTTTATGATCCTAATAAACTTGTATTTTTTTATGTATATTCATTTATATAATGTTGTTATAATGCCTTCTTTCAAACTTAAATATTTTTATTATGCTTAAGCTCATGATGGGGGGGGGGGTTCTTATGCTGCTATCACTAAAGATAACTTGTTGATTTTTTTGTTTGTTATCTGTTTAATTTACATTAGAAATGTTATTAATTCTTTTTAAATAATGCAAGTTGTACAATTATAATTCTTAGCCACAAGCAAACATCGTTGAAGCATTACCTGGCCCGATTTTGAATCCTCCTGGTGTCATCAATGTTGCACCACCAATAATACCTCTGCAACAACCTCTTATTCTTAATGTACCTCGGCCGCATTTGCATTCATCAATTCTAGGTTAATTTTTTTTTTGTATAGTTTGGCAAAGTGTTGCCAAGTACATTTTATTTTTAAATTAGTTTATTTTGCATAATATTTAGGCCCTCCACCTGTTTTGGCAAATTCGTCTGTTTTTCCGAGAAATGGTAAGTTTCTCAATTAACCAATGTGGGTACAAAATATAGTTACATGAAAAATGTGGTTACACAATTGGTTTTATACTTTTAGTTTTCAAAGATGTATAATTTTTTATTGAATTAGTCTATAAAAAATTTAGTATCATAATTTTAGTCAACTTTTCACATTATTGACAAAAATTCAAAGTTTTTGATATTAATGTGTAACATTAGGTAGTTTTTTCTTTCACACCAGAACTGTGTCTTTATTTTCACTTTGCTATGTGTACGGATGTTGTGTGATAATAAATGCAATTAGAGATAAAAACAATTTACAACAAAAATAACTTCATTGTTATATTCATTGTAAAGATCAACCTAGTTTCTACTGCGTGTTTTTTGAATATTTTTATTGAAAAGAAAAAAAGTTACATTTTGTGTCTCAACAAATTTGTTTCTTGAGTATCATTATTTTGTAATTTAAACATTTAACCATAACTCTGCATAATTCAGCCTTACTCTGTTCTTTCCATTAAGTAGTAGTGATATCATAGTATAGCACTTGTTTGTAAGTGAAAAGTTCACAGTTCAATCCTCAGCACATACTTGATAGTGTTGCTCTCAACTTGTTTCTTCGTCTAACAGTTTGTCAAGGTTTCGGAACTGAAGGGTTGAGAGATTGAAAAATAAAAAAAGAGTAGTTAACTTGTTAACTTGAGCTGTTTTTGTTTCTGAAAAACAAATTAATTTTTTTTTTTTAATTTTGAATTACTTTTCAGATTTTCAACAGCAAGTTCAATTGTTTAAAGATCTTCTAGCACAGAAAAATAAAACATGTGAGACAGTAGTGTTTGCCTTATAAATAATATTATATAACTTTCTTTCTATGTATAAATTTAATTTTTTCAGATATAAAATAGTTAAATTAATTTTTTTTAACAATACAACTATTATTTTTTTTTTGTTTTTTTGTTTTTAATGAGGTCCTAAAATGCTGAGACAAGTTGTGTTCATATCCTAAATAAACATTACAAAAAAAAAAAATATTTAAATTCAAACTTATTTTCAAAGGTTTATTTAAGAACAAAACTTGTTTCAGCACTTTCACTCGTTTTACTCTTAAGGATCCTTTTAAGTAATTTAGTTTCATTTTTATTTTATAAAATCTATTTTTACAAAAAAAATTTAATTGGTGTTTGTTTTTATAGATGATAGTGAAGAACTTGAAAATGGAAAGAGAGATAAATACAAAGAAAAAATTCGACACAAAAAAGAAAAAAAAAATGGTTTGTTATTTCTAAACGACTTCAGAAAAATGTTTTTTACTTGAATTACTTGAAAGTATTTATTTTACTTATCAATAAACTTTTTAGTTCGCAAGTTTTCTAAAGACTCTAAAAAGAAGATAAAGTTGAGTAAAGTTGATGAAGGTCTGCTAATAAATTCACTCTAAATGAGTTCACTAGTGCTGAGTCAAGTTGTGTTCTTATATTAAATAAACCTTAGAAAAACAATTTAGAATTAATTAAAGATGTCAAAGCAATTTCTAAAGTATAGACATAAACAAAAAACTTCATTCTTTGCAATGATATATTGTTGTTCACTATGGAAATTTCTGGTTTGTTGATTTTTCTTTTAAAAAAACCTGATTAATTTGTTTGATTAATTCGTTTATCCTTTGCAAGATATAAACATCACTATAAGTTAAAAGGCAAAAAAAATTAAAATAGATTCTGATTGTTTTAATAAAATAAATAAGATACATCATATATAATTATGAATATATATTATTAATATAATTTAGGTGACTAACATCTTCATATAGAAGAATATATAATACCCATATCTTAAGTTCATTAAGTACCTTAAAAGTCTTTTTTATATTTATTTTATTTAAAAAGCAATTATAAGTATTGTATAAAACTAATCTAGGAAACATATTTAGGTTTTTAAAATGTTAAAAATATTTTTGTCAAACAAAGTCTAAAAACTTAATATTTTTTTGGTTTTATGAAAAAAAATACAAATAATTTTACTTTTTTATTTTAATAAGTTTTATTTACTGATTGTCTGTAATAACTAGAAGGGAATTAATTTTCTATTAAAAGTAGTTTTTTTTTCAGAAAATCCTAATAAAATAATTAAATTACATTTTTTATTAGTCAAAAGTCTCCAGATACATCATAAACTGAAATGAAATGCCATTGTTTTATTATAACTGCCAATGGTAGATTAAAATTAAGGAATCTTCATATTTGGTAATAATCACACATCAATAAAACCAGATATTTTTATAGCAAAAAAATATATACAGAAGAAATCGTAATCTTGATGTTAGGGTTTAAAAAACCAAATAGCTGAAATAATATCTCGTAATGTAATTTTTTTAGTTTAATTAACTTAATGTTTTCAAATGTTTATGAAATAGTTACAACTTGTCTTAGCACGTACTTTCAATTAAAAATAAATGTTTGTATATTTAGAAACAAAAAAAAAGATAAAATGTTTTTATATTTAGAAATACTTTTTGGAGACTACAAAGACATTCCATTGGAGAAAAAAAAAAAAAAAGAACAAAGTGATTCTATACAAAACATTAATATTAAAAGTTATGAAGAAATACTAAGAGAAAAAGTTTTTAGAAAAACTATGGAGAAAAGGAGAGAATTTGCGGAGGATTTCAAAGATTTAACTTCTGATGAGAGAAACAAAAATAAGTTTGAGAAACAAAATAATAAAAAACGTACTAAAGCAGTTCCGAACGTTAGCATGAATGACAATGACTCTATAAGTAAGGATGATGTTATTGAAGTCGGTATTGATGGATCACCTATTCGTGAAGATTTACCGAATGGAAACCATGCAAGATCTCCTAAAAAAGAATCTAAAAAAACTGCTCCTGAATCTTCTCATGATGAATCTGTTGAAATATATATTCCTGACGAAACTGCTGATATAAATATATCTATAGATGAAAATGATGAGCTTGTAAAGGAGTTAAATGAAGCATCACATCAAAAACATAGTGTAGCTCGATCAAAAATCACTAATGTGATGCATAAAAATTCCGGGGACAAAGTAGCAAGTGTTTCTAAAAAAAATAAATCTTTAATGACTGATGTTGTGAACAAACGAAAAGTAATCAGACTGGATAAAGACGATAAATCTCCTGTTTTAAATAACAAAGAAGACACTTTAAAATCTGATATTAAAATTAAAACATTTGAAGAAATTATGCAAGAAAAGCGTAAGCGTAAAAATATGTCCAGTGAACCGGAAATGAATACAGTGAAAAAGATATTAGATCCTTTGCATATTAAATCTGTCAAAGCAAAAACGGAACTGCGAAGGAGCGTTGTAGGTACAAGAGAAAACAAAGACAAAGATTCTAAAAAAGAGACCAACGATGTTTTTAAAGTAAGAAGCACTTTAGGACTGACCAGTATTTCTAAAAAAAATGTGGAAACTAATTTAAAAGGTTAGTGCATTACACTGCTATATACCTAAATGTTTGTGAATATATATATGTTGTTTTTCTTCAGTATTTATGTCAACAAATATATTTTGCACACCTTAAGTTTAAAAATACTGACTTAAATTCAATCATTTTATAAAAAAAATAATTAAAAAGAAAAGTAGGAGAAAGAAAAAAATGATTTTCACTGTAATATAAGTCCTTTGTATTTAGATGATACTGTATTTTTATATATTAGGCTGTCATATAAAAATATATGATGCCACCCCCTTAATGTGTTCACTGGTTTTAAAATTTTTTTTGTATAAAAAAATGTTTTTAGGAGTCCCTCAGGACCATTGAACATATAACGAATGACTGATATTCTCAAAAAAAAAAAAGAGTATTGAAAAGTATTCCATGTTGCACGTGTATCATGTTGGGTCTCAAATGAAGCAAGATCATATAAAAATTTCAAAAATAAAAATTATATAAAAAACTTATTGAAAAAAAATATTGTAAATAAACTTCATTTTTAAATGAAGTTTATTGGCAATATTTTATAATTTAGTTAATTTTTTATTTTGTTAAATCTAACATATTTATTTTTATATAATATCATTTTTGATATTATATTTGAAAAAATATGTTAGATTATATATATAGTTATCATTTTTGAAGTTTTCATATGATTTTGCTTCATTTAAGACCCTACATGATACACATGCAACGTGAAATACTTTTAAATACTCTTTTGTTTTTTGAGTATATTAGTCACTATATATTATATGTTCAATAGTCTTGAGGGATTTTTTCGATATTAGGTACTAGTTATTTGTTTAAGGATATAAAAGGACCTCTAAAAATAATTTTATTTAAAAAAATTTTATAACTATTGTTTTTATATCATATATAAAGCACATAAAACAGTCATGGACAGAGAAGGTGTGCGGTCACACTTGTTGATCAGGCAACAAGTTTATTTTTAAAAGCTTGATTTTGGCTTTGTAATGCTTCAAAAATTCGCTGAAAAAGACCCGACAAAAGAAATAAAGTTATAAACAAGCTTAAATATAAAAAAAAGGGAAGAAATCTTAAAGAAGAAATTTTAAAAAATATATAAGTAGAAGATATAGCTCTAAATAAATAAAAAGTCTAATTAAAACTAATTTAAAACTGAATTAAACTAATTTAAAACTAAAAAATTTAAACTAAGAAGAAAATTATTTAAATATGCTATTAATTACGATAAGGCCGTATAAAGGGTGTTTTTATGATATTAGGCTAACTCATTTAAATAGAAAATTAATCATAAAATAAAATCATTCATAAAATTGTTTTCATACATAATTATAAAATGCAAAAAATTTTAAGTTAAATATAAATTTTTATAATATTCTTGATTCATTTATGTTTAATGTTTTTAATTTAAAATAATTAAAATTTGTTACTTTTTTTAAAAGCTTTTCAAATTTATTTTTATTGTTGTTGTTTTGTAAACTTTCTAATTGTTTTTTAACTAAGGTAGTATAAAAACATTCAAATAAAAAGTTTTTAAATTATGTTTACAAATTGTTTTAACAGCATTTACATTCGTTGTGAAAACTATACTTTTTAACTATATAATATCTTTCGATAATTTATATAAAATGTACACAATCATAAAAAGTAATTTCTCACTTTATTACTCAAATTCAGAGCATTTTTAAAACATTTTCAAAAATCTACTAAGCTGTATCAATATGTCATAATAACAAATAAAATTTGCTGTCATGAATAGCATGCAATTGCAGGCCTTTTCTGTCCCTGACTATTTAAGGGAGTGGCAGCATATATATGTGTGTGTGTGTATATATATAAATTATATATGTGTTTGTATATATATAATTTATGTGTGTATGTATATATATTTGTTTGTGAGTGTGTATTTATATATATATATATATATATATATATATATATATATATATATATATATATATATATATATCTACTATAGCGTATCTATATAAACATTTGCTCACTTTTTTTGCTTATGTTAATCAATACAGCTTTTTTTAAGAAAATAAGTAAAAAACAAAAAATAATGAATGAAAAAATTGCTGCCCCATGCCACACCCTCATTCAATGTACTTCCAATGAAAGTCAGGCTTTTTGTCAGTCGATGCATGTACTGAATCCCCCTGCAGCAAATTATATATATATATAGAGAGAGGCCTCGGCAGGAATGCCACCTTCCACACCTCTGTAAGTTAGTTTACCCTGGCAAAATATAGCTTGTGCAAATATAAAATTTCTTTTTTTTTTAAACAGCAAAATTTAATATTTTTTAAGTCATATTTTACTTACATAATCAAAAAAGGTAAAAAACATCTTAGACATTCTCATTACTGGATGATATAAAGAAAGGGTTGATCAAGGATAACTAGGTTGTCTCGTTTTTTTTTTTTTTTTTTTTTTTTTGCTCATTGAACTGGGCTTGTTGTGTTGGTGTACAGTCTTTCCTGACAGAGATTTTTTATACTTTATGTCAGTTCTTTTGCAGTGTCTAGCATAAGAGAGAACTTTAATCTGATCTTCAGGCTTTTCGATGAGTAACGTTTTGTAGAATAACATTTTTTTAGGCATGCGTTTTCGGTTTGATGAGCAGCTTTTGTGTACTTTCTGTGCATTCTCCAGTGAGACTCCGGGTTTATTAAAAATTTTTTGATAAAATTGACATTTTGTGTTACTCCATCATCACTCCGGGTTTGTTAAAATTTTTTTGATAAAATTGACATTTTGTGTTACTCCATCATAACTTTAATGCTAATCCAGTTGTGATATTTGACATTATTTATGTGACCCTTTGTTTTGTTTTGAAGTTATGTGACCCTTTGTTTTAAATTTTTTTTTATTTTAGATTCGAATGTTGGTACTGTTGCAAAAAAGATCATTACAGTAAGTATAAATCTTAAACAACACATTTAGTTGTTTTTCTCTAATTAAAAATGAGAAATTATTTTGTTTTATAAATAAATAATTATTTTGTTAATAAATAAAAAATTACTTTGTTCTCTGTAGAAAAAGTTCTTTCTTATGTAAGTTAAAAATTGTTTTGTTTAAAAAGTTTTTAATTTTTGTTTTTTTATTATTTATGGAAAGATTGCAAAACCAGTTATTAATGGAAAAAATAGTGAAGATAATTCAATTGGCATTCGGTCTTTTGATGAAATAATGCGTGAAAAGCAATTACGAAAACAAAATGGTTTGTACATTTTATTATTTTATACTTAGTTTAATATATTTTTTTTAAATGGTTTGTGCATCTTCATTTACTTTTCTTTTTTTTTTTTCATTTTTCTTTGTTGTTTTTCTCTTAACAATTTTGAAGTATAGTAGCTTGCAGAAGTTTAAAAACAAATTTTTTTTTTAACTTTTAATATAACTTTTCATCAGTTTTTTTCAAATAAGCTAAAATGTTCACCTAATGTTCTTTATATACAATTTAAAATACAAACTGTAAAAGTTTTAAAATTAAACAGTTATTTACTTACCTATTTTAACAGTTAATTGGATTTTTTGTTGAAAAACTTAAAAGTTTAGAAACAACTGAATTTGGGTTTTTGATTCAAAAAAGCTGAAAATTTTAATAAAGCTTAGAAAATTACAATTTTTTATAAATAATTCAATAAAATAGTTTTATTTAAAAATTTAGTATTTGGTGGCATATCCATTTAAAACAGCATCACAACAAAAAAGCATAATGTAACTAAATGATGCCTCCAACATTTTTTAATCAAAGCAAATAAAATGTGTTTGTTGGTTAGTTTTCTACCAACCAATTGCCGGTCAAAGTACTTCCAAAGATGCTAAATAGGAATTAGATCTAGACATTCTGAAGGTCATTCAAGAACTCTGATTTTTTGTGATTTAAAATGACAACAAGGGTTATTCATGGAATGCCTTATTCATAATCTCTCAGTCTTTTTAGTAGTAACTTATAAAATAGTAGTAACTTATAAAATAAAATATAAATAAAAAAATATGAATAAAAAAATAATATAAATAAAAAAATAAAAATAAAAAAAAAATATAAATTAAAAAAAAAAAAAAAACTTATAAATAAAAAGGTCTTGCTTTCAATAGTTTTGCGCTGTCAAAATCTTTTTATGTGACTTGTTCCTAGTTAAGAAACATTAAGTCATTTTTTTCTTTTCAGCTTTGCAAGTTAATATCTTTATTACTTTTGACACTTCCTTAGCCTTACCTACTCTACTTTTAAAATATCACTTTGTAATTGAATTATATAATATTACTAACATTTTGGGAATTATATACTTTGCTGCTTTTATTATAGTTGTACTTTACTTTTGAAATAACTTGAAGTAAGTGAATTATTTCACAAATATTTTGACCTTTAATATTTTTTTTTTTTTTTTACAAAAACTTTATTGATTCTTTGATACTGTTTCTAAACTTTTGCTCATGAGCTTTTTCAAAAAAAAAAAAACATTTTTGGGGTTCGTATTTTGAATTAAAGTAATATAATTACATATTAATATATATATGCTAAAGCTCATTTGGTAACAGCTTCAGCTAATTAAAGTAAGTCTGTGGAAAGTTATATAAACTAAAAAAAACAACAACTGATTTTTCTAAACTTTAGCATGCTACTGTATAGCAATTTGCTTGACAAAATATTAAAAATCAAGTTTTTTTTTAGAGAGCAGAAATAAAAGTTTAGGAGGTAACCAAGTTAACCAAGTATCTAATGAGGTTAAGTTCACTGAAAAAGTTAATTTAGATCAGACAAGTAAACCAACTGAAAAAGCTACATTAAGGCAGAAAAGTAAGCCAACAGAAAAAATTAATTCAATGCCAACAAGTAAATCTTCTGACAATGTGGGATCAGTATCAACAAGTAAATCCCCTGAAAATGTGGGATCATCGTCAACATATAAGTCCTCTGAAAAATTGGGATCAATGCCAACAACTAAACACGATGATAAAATTGTAGTGATATCAGCGAGTAAACCTACTGAAAAAGTTACTTCAATGCTGACAAGTAAACCTACTGAGAAAGTGAGCCCAATGCTAAATAGTAAACCTGTTGAAAAAGTGGCATCAATGTCCATTAGTAAGCCATCTGAAAAAGTGACTAGTGTCAATCATTTACATAAACAATCCACTTTATCTGAAAATGATAAAGAAATTCATGTTAAATCAAATATCTCTTCACAAATAAAAAATTTGACAGAAAAGAATAGTTCAACTTTAGAGCACATAAAGGAGGCATTGTAAGTTGTTTTTAATATCTTAAACTTACTCAAACAAACTTTTTAAAATAGTTACATTTATTAGCTTTTTTTAAATGTATTTAATAAAAAATTATTTATGCATTAGTTCTTAAGGTGGTATCCTGGCATTATTTTAATTTTCTTATATTTACTCAATATATGCCTTTGATGAGTTGTTAGCATATTAGATAAAAATCTAAAATGTATTGTAAAAAGATTTTCAATTAAAAAAAAAAAATTGCTGACTCAGCAAAAAAAGTGAAAAAGTTGACGTCTCGAGGCATAATCTTAAGATTACATCAATATTAAAGATAGAAATTTTCCACAATGCTAGTATACTAGTGTAACTTGTGCCTGAACCAAAAATATTTTTAAAAAAGTTAAATGAACTAAAATGGCAGACTTAATAGTTTAAAAAACTATTTTTAATGATAAAACACTCAGTTGATAGGGTAATTGTAGGTTAAGTTTAATTATTATTACATTTTTAGGTTCAGGCACTAAACACTTAATAAACATCCTGAAAATTTAAAGCTAAAATAATGATTTTTTATTGGGATATCAATGTTTTCCTTCAGCTACTCATAAATAAAAGAAATTAAGAAAAATCAATTTTAAAAATAAAAATCATGTACACTACTCAAATAAATCATAAAAATCAGTAAGACAAAAATCTTTTATTTAAAAAAAAATATATATTTACAATTTCTACAAGTTTTGGTTGTCTAATAAAAATAACATTTTCATTTTTTTTTTTTTTCTTTTCCTTCCATATTTTACCAAGATACCACTTTAAATTATTGTTCTGAAAAAATCAATCTGATTTTAACACAAAAAAAATTTGTGTAACTTTGTGTCATTTTGACACTAAAAGTTACACAAAACAGTGGTTATGACATTTATTATAGTGATTATATTTATATATACCACTATTATTATTATTTTTTCATTTATTATTATTTATATTTATTTATTTTTTAATGTGGTAGTGGTAGATGTGGTAGTGGTAAATGTGGTAGATGTGGTAGTGGTAATGTGAATGTGGTAGTGCTTCATAAGCAAGAGGTTCCGAGTTCAATTCTCACCATCAGGGTTCAATTCTCACCATCACCATGTCCCTGGTAGTACCGCGCTCAACTTGCTTCTATGCGCAGTGGCCTTGTTTGTTAAGGCTCGTGTTTCGGAGTTATAGTGTTAAGAGAGGGTTATAACCATATATATAAGTAGCCTCCTCATCTGTAGTGGCCTTCTTGGCCTTGCGGAGTTAAATAACAAAAAAAAAAAAAAAACGATTGTAATTGTTTATAATATTCTATGATTGCATTATAATATTATAATAAATTACTAATTTATGATAATTTTTGTTAATATTATTAATTATTTTACAATTAATTACTATAAGGTGGCAATGATAATAATATCCCAAACCCAAATATTGTTTGCCTTGTGAAATTCACGAAGCAAAATGATAAAGTTCAAATGATAAAATGTCAAAATTAACGTGGTAAATTAACAAGATAATTGTTATTATTTTAATATTATGGTAAAATTTTATTTATTATTTAACATTTTGTTATGGTAAAATATAGCATAAATTTAAAACTTTAAAGTTTTTAAATAAAGTAGGGTGGCCCTAGGTACAAGAAGGCCCTAAGTACATGAACTTCCCTTACATATACTAATTTGCACATTTTTATGTTTGGCTGCCGTTTTTATTTTACTGTTGTTTTTATTTGTACTGTGTACATCAAGGCGAAAATTATCATCAAAATAGTTCTGAAGGTAATTCAAATAATTGTTTTCTATAAAAACAATTAGAAATATATCAAAATGAGAATTGTACTTCACCTATAGTCTATCTTAGAAAAAGTACGAGACAAAATAGATGCCTGAGAACCATAGTATTGTTATATTTTTGTAAAAAATTTTCAAACTTTGTTTTCGTGCAAAATTGAAAGGTTGTTTGATAATTTTACTCAAAGAAATTTGAATGAAAAAATACATTTGTCTTTTTATTATTTCATAGCATCCAAAATCATTTGAATGCTGGAAGTTCTGTTTAATTTATTAGTTGTTTATAAAACATAGTTCTTGTGTTGTGCTATGGCTGAGTTGATTTAAAAAATAGATTCTAACCATTTATCTGTGTTGGTAGTTTTTCTAGCCTGTTTTTGAAAGTAATGAACTTAATTAGAAATAAAATTAGTAGGATTAAAATCTTAACAACAAACATCTCTACTAGGCCATTGTAACAAAATTTTGGGAAAAATAAGGATTTTTACAAAACTGACTTCATTAACTTCTAATACCAACCTGAATCATTTATGCATATCATTTGTAGATGTAATATTTTCTTGCAATGACTTCTTAAAGATATTGTATTGAACCAGTTGAATGTTCGATTTTCTCCTCCTCAGAAACTCTTGATGCTAATGTTTTTTTTTTATTAATTTATTTTTTCATTTTTCCATTATTTTATTCTTCAGGACGCAATCCTGTGGAGTAAATTAATGAAAACTTTTTGTACCAAGTAAGGTGTTTCTATTATTGAATGCGGGGTCAATAATAAATAAACCTTTAAGGTCAAAGATTTACAGACTGGGAAAATTTAATATAATTTAAATTTCAAAAATAAGATGTGGTTTATAAATTTTTAGAAATTATATCCCTCGCATTTTTTATTTGTGAGGTAATGTTTGCTTCGTCATTAACATTAAATATTGATTGCCGTTAAGATGAATTTATTTTCCCATAAAATGTTATTTTCCCATAATGATGTACTTCCTTCCCCATAAAACTGTATGTTTAGGTGTACTATACTTCCATTGAATGTTTTTTTGCATTCTTCTTGTTAATTGTATTCTTTGATAAAATTTAAAGCATTGTTAAAGCATCTGCTTTTCAAATTGATAAATATTAGTTAAATGAAATAACGACAAATAAATATATTCAAATATAGATATTATAGTTTGATGAATTTCGTTAACAATTTTTAAATGGTTTTTTAGAGATGAAGTAAAAAGAAAACGCGACGAGTACTTACTTTCTGACGAAGAGTTTGAAAAGGAGATCAATGATTTGTCATCTAATGAAGGCGAAGGTTGCATAAACGACGATCTCGATGACGACGACCTTATAATAGAACTATCTGAAATGATTGACGGCAACTAAGTCAAAATTGGAATGTTTTTGATTTTATTTGTTAAAGTAAAACTTTAACTTCGATTTAATTGTTTTATTTTTAATCCTACTGTTTCTTTTTATCTTTTAAGGGAACTTTTAAAGATACAAATGTTTTAAAACAGTTATTTGAAATAAAACGCCGCTTTCACCTTGTAAATATTGTAATATTTTATCTAAAGAAATAAATGATTTGTTAATCAAAACCTATTATTACGAAATTTGTTATCAATAAGCTACAAATGAATAATCATTTTTTCAATAAGCTAAAAATGAATAATTCACTTGTAGTTTACCATAATGGCGCAACTTGTAATATTTCATCTAGGGGAACATGGGGCAAGATGGCGAACGTTTTGAAAAGCCTGTGTTAATGTAAAACTATCAGTCATGAAACAGTAATGCTTTGTCAGTGTGTTCATGATACCGTAATTCATTGCCTACATTGATTTTTAATTAGCCAGTTGAAAAATTTAAAAATAAAATTTTAGAAGATGAGTTAACAAGTTTGTTATCTGGTCACGTGACCGGGGCAAGATGACTTATACTGCAAATTCTGCCTCCAATTTTATAAAAATTTGAAAAATACTACAACTAAAGTAACAAAATAATATTTCTAAAAAAGTTTCACCTGTAGGACACCATTTTAAATAACCGAAAACAAGGTTGTTTTTTTTAACTCAAAAAGTAAACTTATGCGCATAAAATTGCGTTGATAATATTTTAAAAAAACCAATTGGCGCTTTTAAATACAAGCTGGTAATATAGTTTCGTTTTCACCCATTTTTAGGTTTTTTTGTTGAGTTGTTTTATGGAAAGTCGTCTTGCCCCATTCGCCACCTTACCCCGTGTTCCCCTATATCTGTAAACAAATTTAAACTGATAAAAATAAAATCAGATTTATTTGAAGCAAGATTATCAAAGAATAAAGATCGCATTAGTCAAATATTCTATTTGAAATCATGATTTTTATAAGTCATTTATTTACATATGTTTATCTATTATATGGCTTCTATGTATATCAGTTATATGGCTTTTATGTAAAGCTACCCATTTTTGCAGAACACAAACATGTCTCCAAATTTTTAAAAATTAAAAGAAATTATTTACGTTTCATTATATATGAAAATACGAGGGAAAATGTTTTACACCAACATTCGGTTTAAAAATTCATTAACTTTAACTCACTCTAGTTTACATTTCATAAAGAATTTTATGTAAAAAAAATCAAATTAAAATAAGATAAAATCGAAAAGATTTGCAACTTTCAACTTTTCCAAATCATAGTCTTCTAGTCTAATTAAGGTACTCCCGTTTGAAGCAATTTATTTTTCTAAAAAAAGTTGAAAATTGCTTGTGTCTACTGGCTGTGCGCAAAAAAGTAAAATAAAAATTTATGACACAACCAATTATTTTATAATAAATATGGAAATTATCTGAATAGCAGAGGCAAAATTCAAATCCCTTCTGAAACTCTTGTTCAATAGTAAATATTGTGCTTTTTACTTTTTCAAGGTCTACTAGCCCTTTATGCAAAATATTTTGTTACTCAGTTTCAGTTCAAAGCAGTCAAGTATAAATTTAAAATAACAAAAAAATAATGCAGAATATATTCTAATATTTTGCTGAAGAATTACACACTAATGCAGCTGTAACAAAGAATCTAAAACGAAAATACTAAACCTAACATAATTTGTGTGAAAATCAGTTTTGTAATATGTGGTGCTATTTTATTTTTACGTTTTTTATTTCTCGTATAGCCTTTATCGATTGTTCCGGGTTACATCATAACTTATGATAGTTATGCGAAACAAACTACGGCTGTCCTGTTGGTTCACAAACAAATTAGCAAAACAAAGTCATGTCTTTAAGCGAAAGCAAATATTTTACTTGTCTTTCAGTTGAAAGCAAACAAAGATATCTTGATAAAATTTCTAAAATAGATAATTTAGATCCATATAATCTATTGAAATCTGATTTGATTTTTTCAGTAGATTTTTATCCAAAAATTAGTTATCCTGTTATTGTAAACTATTTAATGTTCGCTTTATCTCCTATATCCGCTGATGAACTTAAATGTTATAAAAGTTTAGAATCTTATAATTTTTTTCTCTCTGGTTGGGTCAAAGAAATTGGTTTAAAGTTATTCGATGAAAAATGTTTGGTTATTGGAAGGGTAACAAATTTAAATATCTTATTATATATATTCAGTACAACCTTTAAACCTTTAATTAATAAAATTTATAATTTTATTATATAATATATAATTCTATTTTTTTATATGAAAGGTTTATCATTCTCAAAAGCATAATGAAACAGCAACTTTTACATGGATCATTTCTGTAAAGAATGGTAAAATATTGAGTGCTCATTGTAACTGCATGGCTGGTCTTGGAGAGGCATGTTCTCACATTAGAGCAATTTTATTTTATATTGATGCTGCTGTCAAAATTCGCGACTCTCACAGAAGAAAAAGCATATTGGATGCTTCCATCGTCATCTAAAGATATTTCGTATTCAGAATGTGTCAATATAAATTTTACCTCTCCAAGTACTTTCAAAAGAAAATATGAGGATATGATACTAAAAGGATCTACTTGCAGTCTTCTAAAGAACAATAGTGATGCATTTACAAATAATAAATTAAATAATAATAATCAGACACCTCCAACTCAAAAAGAACTTGATACATTTTTCAATGAGTTGAGCCTTTGCAAATCGAAGCCAGCCATTTTATCTGTTATATCTCCCTACAGTGTAGAATATCAACCCTCATTATTAAAATTGCATTTTCCAAAAATGTTACGGGACCTATATGATTCCTCAACTTTACCTCTTAGTTACATAGATTTATGTAAACAATGTGAGCGTTTAAACTTGTCTGTATCTGAAGTTGAGCAGTGTAATGTCGAGAAAGCTACAAGAGAGCAAGTTTTTTCAAGCAAGTGGTTTTATTTTCGAGCAGGGAGAATCACAGCATCGAACATGTATAGTGTATTTCACACACTTGATGACATGCCTGCCCTATCATTAATTAAAAAAATTTCTTGAAAAAAAAATTTCCTGAAAGTTACCAAATTAATACATGGCAAACTAAATGGGGACTAAAAAATGAGAAGGTTGCTTTAGCAAAATATTTTAATATTATAAAACAGCATCATGTTAATTTCAAAGTGATAAAATGTGGGTTTTTTATATCTACAGAGTTTCCTTTCATTGGCGCTTCTCCAGATGCTTTAATATCTTGTGAATGTTGTGGAGAAGGATGTGTTGAAATTAAAAATTCTGCTAACCATAAAGATGAATTCATATTTGAAGCTATCAGTAATGATAAAACATTTTGCATCCAAATTATGAACACCGAAAAAAAGCTCAAACAAACACATCCATTTTACTTTCAAATTCAAACTCAATTACATGTATGTAAAAAAAACTTTTGTGATTTATTTGTAAATACTTCTAAAGATTATCACTTAGAACGAATTTATCCGGAAAGTGCCACGTGGACAGTTTGTGTTGCAAAATGTCAAAAAGTATTCATTAGCTCTATCTTACCAGAATTAGTTGGTAAATATTTTACAAGAGATACCAAAAAAAAAGATTCGGTTTCCATTGCTGATCATGATTTTTATTGTTATTGTAAAGGTAATGGAAATGGTGAGTTGTTTCCTTGTGCTGGAAAGAGTTGCAAAATTAAACTTTTCCACTTGGTATGTTTAAAATTGAATAGTAAGCCAAAAAAGAATTGGTTGTGTCCAGATTGTCGTAAAAATTGTTAAACACTTTATAAACTGTAATTTTATTTAGGGGTGGGAAAATTTTTTTTTATGTTTTAGGTAAGCACATTTAGGCATTTATAAAATCAATATTATCCAAATATAAATTTGGAGTTTTGAAAATGATAAGTTTGAAGATACAGTGAAATCCTGATATCTCTAACCCCAGATAACTCTTACTTCCAGTAATTCGAAGTACTTTAAGTTCCCCTTGAAACCTCACTAATACTTTCTCATAAGAATCACTAGATAATTTGATCCCCTGATTACTTTGTCCCTGTGGCTGATATTTTGCCGATAACTCGAACTTTAGAAGAAAAATAACAACAAAATCTTATTAACAGTTATTAATTTTCATTCATTAAATTAAATTTTTTCGATTTTTGAAATATCAATCTATTTTATATTTTAAAAAATGTGTTTCAATTTGCTTCTGTTTTTAAAACATTGTTTATTGATGTTGAATTACATGGCTTAATTATTAAAATTACATAAATATGTTAATTATAAACATAAATAAATGTGTAAAACAAACAGTGTTCTTTTTTTGTGACTTTTAATTTACCGTTAACCAGATATATTTTGTAATGATAAAATGTGGTTAAGGTATGGGGAGCTTTTATACCTCGGGCGACAATCTTCGTAGTGATAGTGTCACGAAAAAAGTATTCAATCAGTTTTCTGTTTTTTAACTGGTTTAAAAACGGCTAGCCCTTTTTTTTACGAGGTTCTTCATTTGAATTAAAATAAAAATGGGGATTTTTGTCCCGAGAAATTTATTGTGACAAAAATCCCCATTTTTATTTTCACCTTACCGTCAGGGTTGTAATGTGTGTAGTTTCCTCTCTAGAACATATTTTATATCTTACTTGAGTCGTCCGTTACGGTGTATTCAGTAGTCCGGTGTGTAATTTTTTCAAACAATTTTAAAAGAATAGTCGCAAATCGAAACATTTTAATTTGCGCGCCTGTTTAATTCAATTAAAGTCGGCTTATTTTTATTAAGTTTAGTTGTTTTTTTTTTACACATTTACCTCCAACAAGCCTGTATGCAACCACTATTAAAGTTGGAAGTTACTGAAAGAAAAAAGATGAAGATTATAGAGCAAAATAACGATTAACAGACGGCTTAAAAAATTATATGAATCAGGAAAACAAGATCAAGGGAGTGAATTCCAAAGAACTGATATTAGAGGGAAAAATATATACGAATAAGAATTTTTGGAGCACTTAAAAACAGTCGTAGTAAAAGGATGAGACTTAATTAAATGACGAGTAACACGAAAATGAATTTTAGTAGAGACACTTTTTACAAGAGACGCTAGCTCATTTGCAGAAAAGAGTAAGAGATGGTCGTGTCATCAGCGAACAATGGCACCTTAGCAGTGACGGATCAAGGAATTTTTGGTGGGGAGGGGATGTTGATATTTTAATTTGTATGACATTTGGGTCTTCTAAAAAAAAGTCCTCGATTTCGTAGAAATTGTAGGACTTAAATAGTTTTAAAAGTATAGACGACAGCTCCGGAGAACATTTCTGTTATGTTACATACAGTTATGTTGGGAACACAGTTTTAAGTGGGAAAACACTTATTAATTACTTTTTAGTTAATTCAATTATACAATGCACCGTAGTATATTAATTTTTAAACGTAGTGTATAACAACTTGAAAAGCTTTTTAAAGGTTTGACGAAGAATAAAAACTTCAAAGTTTAAAATATGGTTTTATAAGTAAATTATCTTATCGTTATCCCTGTTTTTAATTTCACTAAAGTTAGTGTTCATCTTTTTCTGAGAAACAAAAATAACAAGCTAAAATGAACAGCATTTTTTTAATATCTAAGTATATTATATTATATAAGTATATTTAAAGGTCGTATTTTTTATAATATAAAAGAAAATGGTAACTGTATAAAACACCTCTGGGTTATATATATATATATATATATATATATATATATATATATATATATATATATATATATATATATATATATATATATATATATATATATATATATATATATATATATGTATATCTATATATGTATATATGTATATATATATATATATATATATATATATATATATATATATATACATATATATATATATATATATATATATTTATATATATATATATATATATATATATATATATATATATATATATATATATATATATATATATATATATATATATATATATATTACAAATTTAAATATACATGTGGTTAATCAAATGGTATCACAGAGTCGTTTAAATTTATTAATTAACATGATATTGTAACAATTTTGTCCATTGCTGTAAGGCCATTGTTCTGTTTTATCAAATAGTCCAAAGGAATTGTACTATGTAAAATTTTATATTTATTTCGGATATTTCCTATAACTCTCTCTATATGAATTCGAATAGAGGCTATTTTTCTAGTCTGCTCAACATCCCAAGAACTGAGTTGGCGTTTTCCTTTAGTAAATGATGGTACTTTTACCTATATATAGCAACGCTATCGGCGCAATATATAGCAACGCTATCTTCAATACTAAATCCTCTATCAGCCATAACAACATCGCCAGGTAATAACTTTGATAAAAAACCTGAATTTTCAGTTAGATATTTATCACTAACACGACCACCCCATGATTTCGAAATAAAACTTACAACGCCTTGAGGTGCAATACCAATTAAAAATTTGACAGTGTTGTGGTGTTTGTAATAAGAAAAGGTTTGAGCGCGTGCTAATGCATTTTTTGGTTTGTCAATAAAAACCTCAAAGCAATCTATAATAACTCCAACTCTGGTTCCAAAATATTGTCGGAAACACATTGGGGTAGTCTTACATAAATGCTCTCTATCAGGCCATATTATAAGCTCCTTTAGTCTCAGATATAAAACATCGATTGCTTTTGAGAAACACAGAAGAGGCTGTTGTGCTACTGATATTGTAACGATAAGCTAAATCATTTAGCGTTAAATTAAGCCAAAGACGCATCAAAGTTAGCAAAAGATGCTGAAAATCTGATAATTTTGATCTCTTACATGAAAGGAACGATTTTATAAATTTAAAAAGAGTAAAAAAAACATCCGTATTTGGAAGACCTGTATAAAAGAGAACTTTTTCATCTGATACAAACCATTCTATTGTACCATTATTTAGAAAAGATAACTCAGACATTAAATTACAAATTTCAGATTTAAGTGAAGTTATTTCTTTATCCATGGAAACAATATGTTTGTTTGTTATTTCAGTTTCAGTTTCAGTTTGACAGGAGTAATCTTTTAAATTATTTTCACATACTTCACTTACTAACTCAAAGTCAATATCATGTAATCTTGAATGTGAAATTGTGTCTGTAAAATCAATGGGGCATGGTACAACAACTTGTAATTCTTTTTTTGGAATAGCATTTGAAACATCCTGCATAAGTCTGAGTTGACGATCAATAGCACGCTCATGCCTAGTAACATCTGCTAACTTTTTTTCGTAACCCATGGATTGATTTGGTATCCAATCTGGGTGGGATTTCTCAAATAGTTTGGAAGGCTTTCCTGAAATATATAAAACAAAAATTTATATTCAGTATTTACTAACCAAAAACTTTATTAATTTAAGTTTATGTTAATTCAATTAACTAAGTTCAGTTTAAGAACAAATTAAGTTAAACTTAAGTTAACTAAATTTGAACTTGCTAATACAACTATATGAATTTCTTTTTATAAAAATAAAACTAAAGAAATTTATTATTATTATTATTTAATGTTTACTAAATGACTTTTTTTTAAGTTAAATACTAAACCTGTAATGAAATGATCAGAACAAACTCTATAATGAGTTGCGTTAATATTCATATTTTCACGTTTTATTGCACTAAACCATTTCATTTTCCTTTTTGTGGATATTTGCTTAGTTTCCTCATCGTGATGTAGAAGTATGGTTGGAATTCGAATAAATGACTTTGTGCAACTTTCAGAACGAACTGTGCAGCGAAACACACAACAAAAAACCATGACTTGGATGATAATAAAATTAAGCCAACAGTTATTAGTACAAAATCAGAATACAAAATCATAATAAACACTAGTTCCGTAATTGTTTGTGAACCATCATGGCGGCTAATTACTTATTAAAGGATAGTGAGGCCAGGCCGGAACATAATTAATTATTTTTATGACTTCAAGTGCAAAAATGGCTTCCGACAGTCTCGGATTGGAACTAAGAAAGAAAATTATTGACAATTACGTAAGTGGAATGTCACAAAAAAGTATTTGTGATAAATATCGCGTGAAAAAAATGGACCGTATCAAGACTATGTTCCAAATATCGTTCTACGGGGAAGTTGGCAGCAGATAACAAAGGTGGAAGACCGCGTTCCACCACTTCTTGAGAGGATTCTATGATCGTCAGATCCGTCAAGAAGGATCACTAGATATCATCAGTCGAGATACAAAAGCAGTTAGAGCTGTCTGTATTGGACCGAACAATCAGACGACGTGCTGTTGAGGCCGGATTGTTTTCTCGACGCCCTGCAAAGAAACCGCTGATTTCACTAAAAAACAAGAAGAAAAGACTCCTGTTTGCTACATCTCATATTGACTAGAATGTGCAGAAATGGCGAACTGTCCTGTTCAGTGATGAATTGAAGTTCAACATCATTGGGAGCGATGGCATTTGCCGTGTTCGTCGACAGGTCGGAAAACGCCTCGATTTACGTTACTGCCATAAGACCGTGAAGCATGGTGGAGGCAATGTAAAGGTCTGAGGGTGTTTTTCTGCTAACGATCTAGGTCCAATACATCGAAACGATAAAATAATGGACCGTTTCATATATAAAAATATCCTGAAAGATGTTATGTTACCTCATGCTGAATGGAATATGCCAATAAAATGGGTTTTTCACCAAGACAACGATCCGAAACACACTGCAAAAGTAGTCAAGCAGTAGTTTCAAGACAACCACCTATCGGTGATGGATTGGCCGCCTCAATCTCCGGATCTCAACCCTATCGAAAACCTGTGGGAGATCGTCAAACGGCAGAATTAATCGTGAAGGTGTTTGTAATAAGGATCAACTGTTTGAACAAATCCAAAAGGCTTGGGCAGCGATTCTACAAAGTTTCATTAATCACCTGATCGAATCTATGCCTCCAAGATGCAAAGTTGTGATCGACAACAAAGGATTTGTCACGAAACATTGATTGCGAAATACAGCTTGGTCAACATTTTGTCGAGTTGCACTTGTTTTGTCCAGAAGGAAATCAACTTTTAATACTTTTGATTAATTTATTAATTTTCGTGTACAAATAATTAACTTTGTGATGAATAAAACTTGAAGAACTTTGTCTCTTAACAGTTACATAGTTATTTCTCTAAATTGAAAAAATGCAGCACTTTTATATAAAGAAACTAAATTAGCATTATTTGGTTGCACTCGTTTTGTCCGATACTGTACATTGTTATGGTACTACTTGTTATTGATACTGTTTAATATTACATTGATATTCTTAGTATAATTTAAAATCCTGAAAAGTATAATTTTCTTTTTACAATTTTTTATTTTTTTTATATTTCTGTCTTTATTAGAGATTTGTATTAGAAAACATAGACTACCAATACACCCTCATACGCACTATTACACCCTACCTTATATGAAAATATTTGTCAATAAAAGTAGAACTTTAATCGGCCTTCAATTTTTACGGCATTTTGGGCAATGTCAAGCACTGCTATCAGGGTCGTGCAGAGGGCCAGGCACCCGCGCAAGTTACTCAGCATCCTGGCTCCTATGGGGGCCCCAGCAGTGGTTGATTTAAAAAAATTTACTCGCAGAAATGCAGTATACTACTGGGTTTTTTTTTCCATGCCTTTATCTTTACGCCTCAAAGCAAATCAGTTACATCTTTTCACACAAATGTTCAGCACAAATGTTCAATGCTAACAACAATAGAGCAAGCAAGTTTTATCAAAGTCAATAGTAATAACCCTGGTCTTGAAAAGTTATTGTTTAAATTTTATATCTAAGCTGATCTTGAATATTAAGAAAATCTTGTTATGCGATCAAACCTAGTGCAAGAAAAGAAACTTTAAAATTGACGTATTACGAAGAGTTGTTTTTACAGGCGATTCGCTTGATTATATAATTTAATTTAATTTATAAATTAATAATGATAAACACACAATATTATATGTAATATATCATACTGATATATTACATATAATAAGCTGATATATTATATATAATATAACAATTAAAAATGGCTGCTTTGCTGCAGCCATTTGACGTTGGTGACTTTAAATGAAATTTTTTTCCTTTTTTCAATTTTTTTTTACTTAGCTGGATAGGTTTTTCAGGGCTGGTTATATTCTCTTTCCACTGGATATGCCAAAAGATATTGAAATCATATCCAATGTCAGTTTTAAAAATCAGAATGCCATATGAAGAATCCTTTTCGCGAGATTGGCTTGTATTTAGCCCAGCAAAGACAGCAGTATTTTGTTTTCTAATTCAATTATTTTAACTTGAAAATCAAGTTTCACATTTCCGGATTTTGTGAATCGCAAAATCCTCAACAAAGTAGCTACCTAGAGAAAAACTATAGAACAAGTCTTGGATGTGTAACTGTTTCTTTGTGAACGTCAATTGGCTTTTTGTGGAAAATATGACCTTATTGAAGATTCTCAAACGGAAATAATAAATTTCTAATAAATTTCACATTTGCATATTCCCATTTTTTTGAATTTTGAAGGAGACCTTCCATCAATTTAATGCCTCGTTCAGCAATGATGTTTGTTCTTGGAATATGAACTACACTATCTACTTTACTCCAGTGTTTCATAAAGCACTTTAAAGCAGCTGTACACTTAATTTCAGTCAATGCATCAAGCATATAGTCATATAATTTATCATCAAATAATTGTTTTCTGAACCAAAGTTTTTCCCATTGATTTACAATAAAAGTTGCTGCACTTTCAAGTTCATACCTCCATGTTGGTATAAGAAAATAGGCAAGAAGAACATATAATGCTCTAGAGTTTCATCTAGCACTGTGAAATGGAGGAAGCCACTTAATTTTTGGTAATTTTTTATGATTTTTGAAGTAACTAAAAGCTTCACACAACTCATGAAGGAATTACAAGTCATCTCGCCATCCCAAGTTTACGTAATGATTAGGCTCAGCTTCATATGTATAATTTTTTTGAAGATTTTTATAATTTTTGGCTAAGTCCTTCACAAATTTATAATCAAAACCAGGATTTGTTGATTTACAATTAACAAAACGATCCAAAACGTGTTTTAAAAGGAGATTCAGTATATGATGCTGACATCCTAAATATTGTAGTTTAGTAAAGCCTCTGGTTTCCATTTCATTTTGTATTTTTACAACTATACCATTTAATCTTCCTGTGCTTACTGTTGTTGTTCACATATAATCATTGAAATACATTTCCATGCATCAAAATCATTTAGCAATTTTTTAAAAGCTTCAAAAATATCATTGGATTTTCCACTTTCACATTTAACAATTCCTAAGTTAATTTTCCTTTTCTCATTTTGATGTATTACGACTAGGTATTTATTTTCTTTCCGTCAAAATGTCGGCAGAATTGTTCTTCTTGTAACATTTTAGCAACAATTTTCTTCATGCTTTCCCCTTACCTTATAGTTGATCTCCATATTCCTGTCTGACTTGGAGTTTCTATTTCAATAGCTTTTTCAAATAACTTTTTACAGATTCTAGCTGATTTATTTGTACTTAAAGATTCAGTTATTACAAGATTAGATGCTAATTTTGTTCTATTATATACTCTCTATCTTGATTTTTTTAAGTCTACTGGTTCATAATTCTCTTGTGAATCTAAATCTAAACCAGTTTCTTCTGATGCAATTGAACTGGTAACTAGACAATTATTCGCTTTGCTTGTAGAAGTTGTATCTTTTGCATTACAAACTCTGACTTTTGAAGGATTTAATGACACATGTATGTTCGTACTGTGACCAACTTTTCCTGAACTTAATAAATGTATGTTATGAAATTTTTTATCTTCCAGACTAAGCCATATGCCCTTAATATTGGTGATATCAAAAAGATCTCCAAAAATAGAGCATTTTTCCTTTTTACCAGGCATTTTAAGATACTTGTCATGTTTTTTCATAACCTTTTCAATTTTTTTTCCAACTAATTTTTTAGAAATACTTGGAAAGTTGAGTTTGTTCCATAATTTACTTATTTTGACAGCAATTAGCTTTACTCTTTCTTTTCTGCTTTTTTCAATTGATGCCAGGTAGTTGTAACGTCGAATAATAAAAGTTTTTTTAGCATTCTATTAAATGAATCCAATGGTTTTTCAATAAAGGGTAGACCAATACTTGACATTATACGTTTTTCAAACAAAACTAAATTGTTTGTCCATACTCTTAAATATTTGTCAACAACAGTTTTGCTATATTTATTTGACATATTAGAAAAATCTAAAATGCATGGATAATATATGTTAGTAATGTTCTATGTTTTAATATTATTTTAATAAAAATACTTTTCTTTAAAAATTTACTGTACAAATATAAAAGTAATTAAAAAAGACATTGAAATGGGTAAAGACAAAGAAAATGAGTAAAACATAAAACGCATTAGTATTAACTATTTTCTGTATTTGTGTAATATTTCAGTTCAGACCAACATATTATACAAGCACATAAAATAGTTTTTACTTCGGTGTGTTTTATGCTTTACAGCGAATTTAAAAATCAAATACTTCCATAATAGTCATAAAAACTACAATATTTTTATAGCATAACTTAATTGTGGGTGGGTGGGGACATTTTTTAACTAAATTCAATATTACTATGAAATTTTAATATTAAAGTAAAAATAGTTAAAGCGAGAAAGTAATAAAGCAATATTTTAATATAATGTGTTAATGTGTGAAATTTTGAACTTTGAATTTTCAAAAACGTTTTATTTAGTATTCAAATTTCTACTTGTTCTTACGACAAAAGAAACTAATGGCTTATTTAAGAAACTGGCGAAAATGCCACTCTAATGCTCTAGCTCTGACAGAATCATCTGTTAGTAATGAAGAAAAGAAAGTCGAAAAAAATAATGACAACTCAAAATTTACACAAAATATCAGTTAAGTAGAAGAAGACAAAAATTTGGAAAGCAATTATAAAAGTGAAAAATTTCTTTATGATTATTTGTCTCAAAGTGACAATGACACTGTGTTTTTCTCAGAAGAAATTGAAATAAACGATGTTTCTTTTAATCATAAACTGGCGAAATGGTAGTAGAGCACTGCTGTTCACGTGAATAAGTAAACGAGCTGTTAGCTATACTGATAGCAGAAGCCTTATGCTATCTGCAGAAACAGCTTTTTGTATACCAGTCACACTTGCTTTCGACAGTAACTGATTTTGGAGCCTGAAGCAAAGTTCTTTTATCTTTCAGTGAGGATTAGAAAAAAGGAAACAAAGTGCTAAAATTAGATAACGTTTATATGTTCTCGACGGCTGAAGGCAGTATGTTATTAATCATTTTTTAGTGAATTTTTGTTTAGTTTTATTAGGTTTGTTAAAATATTCAACAAAAGTTGATTTGTGAAACTATTTTAAATTATAAAGTTTCAAAAGAGAGTGTTACATTTTCTTACTGTTATAAGAAATCCCAAAACACAGTGACAAAGCCTGATTATAATAGTGAATTTATAAGCCAAATAAGTTTTATTTTGTCAGTAGCTAAATTTGTTGAAGTGGACAAGATATTAGATGACGAAAAAAACACAATCATCAGGAGTGAGTTTTAATAAGTATTTTATTAAATAGTTATATCATTTAGTTTAAGAACTTTTTTTTAATTTTATGTCTACAGCTTTTTGTTAAAACTTATAAAAACTTATAAGTGTATATATTAAAACAATGGCTTCTTATTTGGTAGTATAATTTTAATGGTTTAAGGGCAATTAATGTTTAATGTCTATAGTTTCATTATCATTAATATGATTATAATACATTATGAGCGAGGTTAGTCAATTTTTACGACCAGATGCTATTCCTGGTGTTAACTTGTTATTCAGATCAGGACTGATTATTTTTTTCTTGTTATACTAACATTAATAGTTTATCAGACTATATGGTGTTATGAAAGATATACCTTTATAAGATATATAAAACTTTTTTATTTTTATTTACAGCTTCTTCTATTGAATACGATGAAGCAACTAAAACTTTAATTGATGACATTTTGTCTGACTTCTTAAAATTCGCTCCATTTTGAAAAGGTGGCGGAAAAGAAAGGAAATTAGATTAATTGTTATAAATATTTACATATATTTCAATAATCAAATATTTTCTTGTTGTCTACTAATATTTTGTTTTCAGTCTCAATTCAACATTACCAAAAAAAAATTTCAGTTATGAAAAAACGTAGGATTGAGTTGATGTTTTAAATAAAATAAGAAAAGCCTAACTTATATAATATTTTTATTTTTAAGAAAAACAAAAATACTAATGATGTGGTATTAAAAATTGGTATTAATATTATTATTTATTAGATGAAGATGTGTAAAAAATAAGTTACAAGTTGTTATTTGGTCTTTAAAATTGTTTGAATGATAATTTATTATTTATTGAGACGTTTTCTTTTTTAATTTTTGTTGCTTTTATATTATCAATCAAACTAAGTTATTGTTTTGTGATATTTTATAATAAACTTTATATTATATTTTGTATTAGTTATGAATATTATCTATTTTTGTTCAATATTGCGTATTACTCCTATGTAGTTTATTATATTTTAGCAACCTGGGATTCTTTCATTATTTTCCTTTGATGCCTTGAATTATTTAAACATAATATATATTCAGAACTAAGTAGATTAATAGAATAATAAATATATTTATAAAAATGAATTTAAAATATAATAAATTCATAAAATAAAGAAAAACTTATCTTTGCTAATAATGTCTACTAATATTATTGTTTAGCAAGTATCATGGTTATAAAATGTCAAGATTTAGCTAGTTTAACTAGGCCTGTTAGTACACTTATATTATGGTTTTTTCTTTTTTTTATTAGTTCATATAATACTTTCAAAATCAAATAAGTGGAAAGGAGCTGTTTGGAATGAAGATTTTCAAGGAGAAGAGGGTGTAATTCCATCTAATTGGATTTGTAATAAAATTGTTAATTGGCCACCAGGTACCAGGGCATTGACTGCACTAAAATGCTGAGAAGAATTGGCTTAAGTTTCCACAAATTAAAACTAAATTCTCTTCAGGTTATACATCTATATATTAATTATTATTTTTTAAATAATTTTGTTAGGAAGAGTTATTTTGTTGATACAAAATATATAACTATTTATATAACTATTCATATACCTATTTCAATTCCGCAGTAAGCAAACAGGATTGTGAAAAATTTGAATTTACAACTACAAAAGAAAAATGTTATTTGAGAATGTCTATTTACGAAAAAGAAAACATAAACAAAGAGAATTTCCCGAGTAGGTATTAGTTTTATGTGCTTGGACTTTATTAATATCAATTTTTATATCTAAAAATAAAAATGTTGTTGTAACTTATACCATAAAATACTAATTTTATTTTACAGGTTCAGTTATCAAAGATTTAGATGAAGTGTCAATGCACCTGACCTCCAATTGTTCATTGATCAAATCAATAGTTATATATATATATATATATATTTATATATATATATATATATATATATATATATATATAAACAACTTTAAAATGTATATATATATATATATATATATATATATATATATATATATATATATATATATATATATATATATATATATATATATATATATATATATATAAACCACTTTAAAATGTATTCTACAAAATAGAGTGCTTAATAGACTCATCTAATAATATATATATATATATATATATATATATATATATATATATATATATATATATATATATATATATATATATATATATTTTTTTTTTTCCCCTGAAAGTGCAAGGGATTATTAAAAACTGCTTTAGCAAATGCATGCTATTTAACATGAAAAATGACATTATTGACCTCTGTCCAAGCCCCATAAGTGTAAAAACATGGACGAAGCTAATTTAAAACAAAAAAAATCCTCTTTATTAGGTGCAAAATCTCTAAAATCATATTTTTCTTATGAAAATTTTATGTGGCCACCCCGATAATTGCTTTCCAATGTTAGAAAAGTTTAATAATTTGACTAATTATTTATTTTGAAAAAAGGTTGTTTTATTTAAATTAAATATTTGAAAAATTTATTAATAATCATCTAACAGCAAGTCCGTCCCGAAAGGGGAGTATAGGGGGTGTCCCACCATACCCAAAGCTGTCATATAAGCATTTAAGTTGACACATTTAGCAAGTTTTGAACTCTAGTGGGCTAATTGCAATTTTTTTTGTGTTTACACACCCCTACACCCCCTTACACCCCCTTACACTCCCTGTTCGGGACGGCCTTGCTGTTAGATGATTGTTAATAATTTTTTCAAATATTTAATTTAAATGAAACAACCTTTTTCAAAATAAATTAATAGTCAAAATATTAAATTTTTCTAACATTGAAAAGTAATTAACGGGGTGGCCACATAAAATTTTCATAAGAAAAATAGGATTTTAGAGGACATTTTGCTCCTAATATAGAGGATTTTTTTTTTGTAAGTCTATAGTTGGCAAAAAATATATACAATGCCCCCCTCCCCATGAGAGACCACTTCGGGACGGCCCTGTTTAACGGTTAAATTACCTTTTAAAAATTCAGAGTTTTTTCGAATAATTTTTATGGCCTCCACGGATATGAAGGGCAAAGGTGGAAAAATATACTTAGAAACACTAATTTATATGGCTTTGTAAATGGAATACCTTTATAAGTTGTACCACCTTCCCATTCATTATATATTTTTTCAAGTTTACCTTTTTTGATTTTTTTAAATATATTTTTCTTATTAACAGCTTCTTCTATTGTATTCAATGGAGCAAAAGAAACCTCGCTTAATGGAATATTGTTTGACTTTCTAAAATACGCTCCATTTCAAAAAGGTGATGGAAAAGAGAAGAAATTTGTGTAGATTTTATTCAATTATATGTAGATTATATTCAATTATTTGTAGATCTTATTCAATTATACGTAAATATATGTAATATTTAAAGATATTTTTCAATAAAAATTTTATCTCTTGCTTTAATAATACTATTTTAACTAAACTAAAATGAAAATTTTCTAAATAGTCTAAGTATAGATTATGAGTAGATTTAATATCCATAATATACCTTGATAATGTAATAGAGATGTACAACAACACTATTGGACATGCATAGTACGTTTCGATGGTGATCTCAGTTTTTATCAACGTTTTCTGTGATTACAAAACATTTTTTAACAGCCGGTTTAACGTTGATAAATCAACGTTAAAAAAACTGTCATTCTTAACGTTAAACATTACAATAACATTGAACTTACGTTGTTTCAACGTAAATTCAATGTTATTGTAATGTTTTTTTGCGTCGAATCAACGTTGGTATAACGTTTGAACCTTACGTTAATTTAACGTTGATAAATCAACTTTGAAAAAAACTTTCATTCTAAGCGTTAAATCAAAGTAAATTCAACGTTAGGTTTCAACGTTCAACGTTATTTCAACGTTGTTTGCCGGCTGGGTAGATTAGGGTAATATGAGCACCTTAAGCAACCTTTGGAACATTTTTAAAAATAATTAAGTTAAAAAAATTTTAATTAAAAAAACAATTTTTTAGGGATCCTAACTCATAATCCACTTAGATATTTGGGCACCCGAAATTTTTTTCCTTTATTAACTCAAATCTTTGAACGATAAAAATCAAGATTTTTTGAATTTAAATTAAAAATATTTAGTATTGTTAAAATATAAAATTTTTTTACCAGGTTTTGTTTTTATTCAAAAAGCATTCAAAACCACTAATATTTTAGGACTTTAAATTATGTAATTTCAATGAAAAACACTGGGTAATTTGAGCATGCTCATATTACACAAAAATGACATTTTTAAATAAAAGTCAAAACTAGTTGTTTCCGTGCATTGTTTTTCTGATAAAAATGGATTGGATTTTTAGGTAATCTATTTTTCTTTATGAAAAAATCAATTTCACTATTTTAGCACCAAAACTTCGCTTTACAGATTTATTTATGTGTGATGATATTATTTTAACAACGCAAAAAATTTAACAGCGTTTTAATTAGATGATACCCACTAATTACTGCATACAAATTAATGCTAATTGTACTGATTCCTGTTATCGACACATAAAGTTGATTCAAAAAATGAAAAGCAACTTTAATTTCACTGCTTACATCTAAGAAATCTTTAAGTATGCTCATATTACCAAGGTGCTCATATTACCCTAATCTACCCTTTATTTTAAAGACTGTTATACTCATGCCAAGCCTCTATTATTTGAAAGGAAAATTTTTATTATATATTAGCCTAATACTTTTAATATTCTTTGTTTTATGTTTAAATGTAAAACCTTTTCATCTATAATTCTTTTCATAATTTGTCTTCATCAAAAGTTAAAAATAAGTACATTTTAAGCAATGATAATTTTATCAAGCAGCCCATTTTTCAAAGAAATTTTTTTAAATTTTGTATTAATTATTTTTCATTTATTATTGATCATTTTTATGGAATAAAATATTTTAAAAAATTTTACTGAGGATTTCATTCATCAAAGCTACTTTTCTATTAAAAGAAAACCTAAAAAACTCATTTTTACATTTGAAGATTTAACAATAACCTTCTAAATATTTTTTAGTGATCTTCCTTTTTGCGCATGAAAAAGGAACGTGAGTCTGGATTTGTGGTAATATCCTACGAAAAACTAGTCATTCGCAATGGGCTGTGAAGAAAGGAGATACTGTCTCCACTAACACTATATAAGTATCTATATACGATAGTGGTGTCGTGGTAGAGCGCTTGCTTTATAAGCGAGAGGTTCCAAGTTCAATCCCCACCACATCTCTGGTTGTACCGCGCTCAACTTCTTTCTCCGCGCAGCGGTCTTGTTTGTCAAGGTTCGTGTTTTGGTATTATAAAAGTTGAGAGAGGGTTATAACCACAAGTAGCCTCCTCATCTCAAGTGGCCTTGGGGAGGTGAAGTAACAAAAAAAAAAAAAAAAAAAAAAGTATCAATATATTTTTTATTTTCTCTAGTTGATTTTTTTTTTGTTTTAAAATGGATGATAACTTAGTAACTAAACTTTGTAATAAAATTGTCACTGTTTGTGATAATGAATCAGTAATAATTTCAATTCAAAACCATTATAAAGCAAATACTATTCAATTTTTGATTATAAACTTTATCTTCAACAAAATAAAAATACATTTTCAACTTTAATTATTATTATTTAAATTATAAATGTAAATTTCAAAAACATTAAACTTTTAATGGGTAAATTAAGTCACGATTTCAAAATAATTTGTCTTACAGAGATCAGGTGTAAATATGACGAACATAATTTGCAATTTGAATTAACAAATTACGTATCAATTCAACAACTCCAAAACTTTCATACAGGTGGAGGTGTTTGTATTTTTATCCAATAACTCCATTAGTTTTATACCACGTAATAACCTCGGTGTTGATAAAAAAGATAATATATAAATAACCTTGTTCTAACAAGGATCACAAAAAGTTCTTCTACTCTAATCGATAATATAATTACTTATAATTTTTTAAATAACTGTTTTAGTTTCAGTACAGGTATAATAAAAACTGATTTGATTTATGATTTTCCAACATTTCTTATTACAAGCACCATAATACCTAATAATACTCCATCAAAACATATAATATTTAAACGACAAATCAATGAAAATTCCAAACAAAAATTTCGCAATCTTCTAATCGGCTGCGTTGATTAAGAGCTTGTTCTTCAATCTCCATGGATAACAAAGGTCTACTAAAATCGTTGAGGAAAAAACAGAAGCCATCAAAAATTTAAAAAAAATAAAACTTATTCAAATGAAATTAAATATAAAAACTATAAAAATCCGAGTGTATCTTTAATCTTTTCCCCTTTTTCTTTTTTTCACTTTGCAACTGCTTTTTTTTTCAGGAGTGTTTGCATGAAAAAATCCGCAAATATTGTATCCTGGTCTTCTTCTCTGTCCAATATGTAACAGACATTCAAAACAAAGAATCCAGAGATGGAGAATGTGAACTTCAAGGTCCAAATACATCTGATTTGGTTGTCTATTGTAAGCCATTACAAAGTCAATCATTTTTTTAGGATTTAATCCACATGTATTCATAAACTTGATAAAAATCACTTTATGGAAAAAGAAGAGTGGAAACTTTTCCATCAATCATAGTACATTCTAACTTGTGCTTGACTTGAAATAAGTCTATGGTTGTTGCTCTGAGTTCAGTTGACATAAAAAAATCATATTCTGCTTTATCAATATGCTGATTTTCTTTAACGTATTGCATTCGAACAGGACAACAATATATAGTTGAGGATGTTTTGGAGTTAGTCCAAAGAATAACATTAGTTTCCTGTATTTTAAGTTGCACAGGTACTGTACACGAAAGAAACAAAGACTCTTCAACTGAAACTGGCAATCTGTCCGCTTCATCTTCAGTTCTCTGTTTATAAACAGACTGTCCAGATGAACAATTGAATCCGACTTTGCTTATAAAAAGTATAGTATGCAAGGCTCAGGTAGTTTCAATTTATCCATAACTTTCCAAATTCTGTTTGTTGTATGATCCATTATTCCTTGAAGATTCACAGAAGCTCTGTAGTTTGATGTACCAATTCCGGAATCTGGAATGCAATTACTTTTAGCTTTCACAATAAAGTTGTAGGCTGGGTACAACATGTAACCTTTATCTAAGGCCCCTTGACGGATAGTTTGATAGTCAGTCCGACTCATTCTACGGTCTAAAATTAAAGCTAAAGTTTTTTCTGCTGAGTAGCTTTTAGAGCATGGTATCTTACAGGATCCATCAGATTTACTTTCTATCAAATGTTTGATAACTTTAATATTTGGCATCTTTAAATCAACCTTTTTTATTGAGATTAAGAATAAGGGGATGAAAAAGACTTTAAATGATAACACCTAACTTTTCAGTAATCTCTGAAGATCTTCTTTTCTTAAACCTTGTTGAGAGATCTTTAAATGATTATGAAGGTGCGCCTCGTTGTACATTTTTTATCATAATTTGCTGTTGAGGTTCGTTTACAATAAATTCCATATTTAACCATTTAACAACTAATTTCTAAACCTTCCTTTTTTGTCTACCTGTCTCATTTCATTTCTTTTTAAAGTTTTAAATAAACTTTTTGGTTAACCTCATTTTTTGTAGCTCGGATAACATTGAGAAATCAATAAAAAAACTTCGGTTTTTGCTTCCTTACTAATTAAACTTTCATATTTATTTTCATACTTTCCTTTCATTAAGAATTCGAAAATGTCTTTATTCCTCATATTTAAAATTAGTTTCACCGCTAAATAACTATTGAATATTATTCGTTTTAATTATTTTGTTTGTTTGATTTTGTTTATTTGATTGTTTTATTTATGTTTTGCTTGGTCCGCTTTTATATAAGAATATTCGCTATTCATTATCACGGTTAAAACTCATAAAAAACATCGCGAGTGAGAGGGGTAGCCGCATATTAGTTTAAGTACATCATGTTTGGAATGACGCCATAGATACAAAAGCAAAAAAAAGCAGCCAAAACTTTTCTAAAAATTTTCTATAAACACATTTTTAAACGCAAAAAATTTCAAGGTGGATAAACCTGGGCAAAAATATTGCTGGTTGATCAAAGTTTTATTTTCAAACAATTTATAATAATAAAGTATTAAGCATACGGTTAATTGAGCGTTTTTTTTTAAAATTGTATATTTTAAATTTTTTTATATTAACTTTCCATATTTTATAAGAATATTAAAAAAAAAGATCAATGACATCATCTATGACATCATCTATGACATCAGCCGGAGTGAGCATGTACAAAAGTAGACCAATTTTCGCCTGAAAAAATGTAAATTTTTTCAATTTTTGAACTTCAAACCCCCCTTGACAAATTTTTTTTTAAATTTGTCAAGGGGGGTTTGAAGTTCAAAAATTGAACCTTAAAAATTTAAATCTGGTTTTAACTTAACTTATATAATTTAATTTTTTAATTGTTTTTATTATAAAGCGCAATTTTTTTTTTGTATTTATGGCATGGTAATGGACCACTGTGCACTGTAGAATGCTGTGTAAAGTAACAACAGCAGTGTAAACTTTTAAAGTTATATTTACAAGTTATTCAATTATAAATTAATATAAAAGAAAAAGTGTTTTGAAAAAATATAAAGATTTATTAAATATATTAAAAAAAAAGTATTTAGAGGAAATTAACTGTTAGCAATTAAAGTACAGACAATTTGATTCAAATCTCTGTTTTAAACTATAATGGAAGTGCAATTCAAAAAATATTGCAAGATAATGCTGAGTTTCATTATGTAGAAAACAAACTTGAAGGATAAATTAAAGAGGATAATTACATAAATTACGTTATTACAATATAATTATAAACTTTAAAGTTTTAAAGACAACGTTTAATGATTGTAAATGTAGCGAATGTTATTAAATGGTGGAAAGTTATTACTAAAAGACAATTTATAAAATAAAAATGGGTTCTCATATGAGTTACAGTTATCATTTGATATGTGTTCTTTGCAAACTTTGATACAACTCTATCAAGCCTTAAACCAATTTTAACTTCTCCTTGAAAACCTGTTGCCTGTTGAATGCTATTGTGGCTTTTAGAGAGTTTAGAAAATGTCTCAAATCTTTGCGTACTTTTGCATCATTTATGAATATGCCACCAAGTTTTGTCCAACGTCATATACTGCTTGTGGCAGTTTGGCCTTTTATTAGCCATTCACAAAATTTTAAAACTAAGTTTCGAAGATTTATCTAATCATAATTTATTAAAAAATCTTGAATGGTGTTATTTGGAAAAGATGTCCTAAGGATATATATATATATATATATATATATATATATATATATATATATATATATATATATATATATATATATATATATATATATATATATATATATATATATATATATATATATATATATATTTGTGTGTGTGTGACTGGTAGCAGAATAAATATTTTTACTTGATTATAAGTTTTGATTTTTGTCATCACCCAACAAGATCTATCCCGTAAAACTAAAAACTATTATGGCAATGTTTATAACTTTTGAAATATACCAGTATGGTGGATAAAACTGCTTCGGTATCTAGGTTAACATATACGTAGCTGAATTACCGGGCGTTAAAAAGGGATGTTTACTTATTGAGATATCCTTTTTTTAAACAATATTCTAAAATAGAAGGAATGTTGAATAAAGGAGGCAAATTTGTACAAATTTTTTTTTTAATGCCAATTTAAAGTAAGTTTCAACATAAGTAGAGTAGTTTGAAAAATGAAAATTAATTATTAAAGAAACTTATTTGAATTGGGGTTGAACACCTTAACTTCTTAAATTTCTTTTCCAATAGTAATTTCCAATAGTAATTTAAATCTGTCTGTCTCTAAACACCGCTCTCATATTTATGGACATAAACTTATAAAACATCAAAGCATTAAAACTTGGAACTACCTTCTTTATGAACGAAAAGTTCTCAATTCGTTCTAAACCTTTAAAACCGGTTTATTCTACTTTATATTAAAAAAATACAGTTTCTATTTATAATTTCTATAATCAATTTTTATTGTCATTATTATTGCTTATTGTTATTTTTATAAATATTTACATTAGTATTAACTACTTTTAACTATTATTACTTAGGTTGCAGAAGGATAATACAGGTTATTAGTAGTGGCGTACCACCATGTTTTGGGGCCTAGGGCGGCACTTGGTAAATGGGGCCTATATATATATATATATATATATATATATATATATATATATATATATATATATATATATAGAGAGAGAGAGAGAGAGAGAGAGAGAGAGACTACATTAATGAATGTATGTATAACACATTATTTTTCTCCACTTTCTTGAAAACGTTTGTAATAAACAAAAATTAGCAGATTCCATCTTTATCATTATCTATCAGTTTATATGTTTATATATATATATATATATATTCATTAATGCCATTTTATCACTTATAGAAATTCATTTATGTACACAAATAACTAAACATTAGTTTTGATTATTTATTTTAAATGATAATACAATGATGTACAATTTACAGTAAAAAAATAGATTTACAGCAAAGAGTTACCTCTAGAAACACATTAAAATGCTTTCTTGCGAGCCTTGACTACTGCAAATCGTTTGATTAACTCATTAAAATTCACATGTTTTGCAATTTCGTTTTCTACTAATATTATGGCTATGCTCATCAAACGAGACTGGCTCATTGTAGAGCGGAGATTGAAAAACTCCTCTCACAAGAAGCCACGGTTACACATATAGTTAGAAACAGTTTAAGAGCTTCAGTCACGTTAAGCAACGATTCACGAAAGTCCATTTTGATGATAAACTGAAGCATTTTCAAGGATGTCCATGCAGCTGCAATGTCTAATTTGATGCCAGAAGCCTTCAGATACCTTCTCAGCCTCTTTACTCCAGGCAGCATTTCTTCCTCCTCTACATCATTGAAAGTTTCCGAAAACTGATGGGCATAGGGTACAATTTCTTCATCAGTTGCCTTCAAAAGATTACGTGTGTGTACAACAGCAAGCTTTTCATACACAGTGTTCATCGAGGTCAAACGTTTTTCTAATTCTACATGAAAGTGGTCAATGCACTCGAACATAGCACGCTTCAATTCTTCCTCTGGCGTTAAACCTGCATCTTTAGCAATTTTTCCTGGCACCATCTTTTTCACTCGCTTGCGTTTTCTACTTTCAATATCAATGCCCATTTCAGCACAAGTCTGGGTCGCATATTCTACAGCATTATGGACCAGAACTTCTTGACTCTCTACTAAAAAGGTCTTCAAGTTTTTCAGCTTCACAACACACTTTTCCAAGCTAATACCTTTAATTTGAAGATATTTTTGGGCATGATTCACCTCGAGTAGAATGTGGTACCACAAATGCAAGAAGCAAAGAAAATTGAAATTACAAATGTTTATCATCAACACCTCCGCTGCTCCACTCGTATCTAGGTTTTCAAAAGCATCACTTAGCTTTTCCTCAGCCTTAACCAACTTTTCGAAATGTTTGAAGATTGGTTTCACGGCTTCATAATGAGCACTCCGCCTGGTATCATTAAGTCTTTTCACTTTCACTCCAACGGTTTCTTTTAGGACCTCCCATCTATGTGTTGAACATGAAAAAAACGTGTACACAACTTTCAAAGTTCCAAAAAATGTGACACAAACAGAAACACTACCAAGAGCATGTACGTCACATAAATTAAGCGAATGGTTAGCGCAAGGCACAAATATTGCTTTTGCATTAAATTCTTTAATTCTGGTTTGTACGCCTGTATGAATGCCAGACATTGTCGTGGCATTCTCGTATCCTTGGCTTCGACAAAGCTTTAAATCCAACGTCCTTTTCAAGAGATTGAACAATTTCCTGTATTATGGAGTCTGCCTTTTTCCCACTTAGAGGAATAAAACCTAGAAATGATTCTTTCACTTCCATGATCCTGTTGTCAATTTTTATATACCTTATGACCTGACTCATTTGTTCAGTGTGGGATATATCTGGCGTGCTGTCAAACAATATGCCATAGAATTTAGCTTTCTTGATTTCACAGAATAATTCTTGTTTTACAGCATCGCCTAAAAGAGATATAAACTCATTTTGCTCTGCAGGCAATAAATAAGAAACTGGAATCAATCCTGATTCCAATGATTGTTGAAGCCGTATGCTGTGCTCCTTTAAAACAGGGTCATAGTTTGAAAGGAGGCTGACAAGTTCCAAGAAACTACCACGGTTTTCAGAAGTAAAGTCTTCCCTGTGGCCTTGAAAAGGCAAATTCTGCTTTGCCAAAAAAAATGTTTTATCTAAAAGTCGATGCAAAATGTCTCTTCAATTCTTCTTCTCTCTTACCATTACGTCTTGGTGAGCAGCGTCAATGGTTTTGTTTTGGAGAAGCCTTGCTTCAAGTGTTTTCCATTTTTCTAAATTGTTAATATTCAATTCAGAGTTTTCGTGATCTGATACTTTAGGATTCAATTTCCACCAACTATTGAATCCTGTGATGAAACTTGATTTGGTCGTTGGATTATCGTTCTTATCAAACAACTTGCAACAAAAGCAAAACAGTGATTTTTTTTCATGAGAATAGACCATCCATTTCCTAAAAATCTGTTCTCCACTCGGAAGCTTATTGCAAAACCAGCTTTTTGTCAGCTGTCTAGTTTGACCCTTTGAATTTTTTCCTGGTTTATGAACTCGATCAAATGGCCCCTCCAAGTTCTAGTAAATTTCACTGCCTTGTCTTATAACATCGGTTCTGAGATAATCTGTCATTGGAGTGGGCCAGTTTCCAACATCATAATTTAATGTTAAATCTTCTGATTCGTGTACTGAATTTGCGACTGATTCAGAACGTATCTAATTGGTTGTGTCTTCTTCTTCTTGCCTTTTGTATTGTTCTTCTTCTCCTTTTTCTTGTTCTTCATTGCTTGTTTGTTCATTCCGTTGGCCATAGCTTGTACTTGGGCCTTCTAAAGTTTAAGGACTCCCCTCTGGCCCTGCTTCATTGTTTGCCTCGGATAGTGCCCTTTTAGTAAATTTAAGTATTGAACCCGACAACCGTTGTAGTTCTTGTTCTTTGGCTTTTTGTTTTTTCTTCTTTTCCCATCCACTGGGATAGTTTCGTTTCATGTTATCAACAGGTCTCTTAACTCTGAAAATAATTTTTCTATTTTAGACAACAAAGTATTTAGAAAATAAAACAAACCTTCAAGTTATGGGTTTGAAAACGAACCAAACCTAATAAATAAACACTGAGAGATAAAACTGTCAAGTTTTGAATTACATTTTTCGGCTATTTTCTTAGAAAAATTTCAGTATAAGTAACAGTATAACTAATGAATATAGTGTTTTCACTTCGCTTGTTAGTAGATATCTATTTAAAGTGAAATGTGCGCACATGAAAATGTAAAATTTTTTGTTTTAAAATTCCATTGTTCTATCGTTGTAGGTTTTCAATGGCCTATTATTCTATTTACGCATCAGAGCTTCGCATGTCTCCACGAATAAAGTTAGGTAATTCTTAAGGTGTGTTTAATAACGTTTTTCATTGGAATTATATTTTGTTATTATTCGTGGTTTTACTTTAGAGACAAGTTGGCAGAGATTGGCTGTCTCCATGGGAGTTGTTTATTCTAGAATTTTCTTAAGGGAATTGTTCAATAGCCTATTATTGCTAATGCTTTAACGAGTATTTTTAGAGCAGCTTTTCAAAGAGGAATTTAGATGTTCTCATTGTATATTAATGTGCCTCTAATTTAGTTAGTTGTGTGTTTTCTGTTTTGACGTATATTATGTTTAATATATTATTTATTATATATATTATATTTATTATATTTACAACTATTATTGTGTTTATTGTATTTATTATATAAATTATATTAATTATATAAATTATATTAATTTATTAATTATATTAATTATGTTTATTATATTTATTATACTCATTATATTAATTATATTTATTACATTTGTTGTATTAATTATATTTATAATATTTATTAAATTTATTATGATATTTATATTTATTATATTTATTTTAATTATTATATTTATTATATCTATTATATTAATTATATTTATTATAATTGTTATATTTGTTTTAATAATTATATTTATTATAATTGTTATATTTGTTTTAATAATTATATTTATTATAATTGTTATATTTGTTTTAATAATTATATTTATTATAATTGTTATATTTGTTTTAATAATTATATTTATTATATTTATTAATGTTCACAAATAAGCTAGATATTAATTGGATTTATGAACCATAAAAATAATATGGGGGATTTAAAAAAAATCGATTTTAATTTTAATGTTTTCGGAATCTGGGGCCCCCAAGATAAATGTTATCATGGTCTCGGGCTTAAATTTGTCCATGCCACCTATGGTAATAGCTCCTTCCATATGGGAAATTCGCGAGGACGAGCAAACAATATCAAAGCTATTTGTTTTCGTACTACTGATAAAAATTATTGTTTACCAAAATAGGCTAGGCCTACTCATTTTTAAGGTCAAAATTAGTTATTAAAAACCAAGTAATTAAATTGACAATACGGATAGTGTTTAAGGACAGGCCATATGTGGCTTCAACATAAAACGACGTGTGATATAAAATTATAACCTGATAACTAAAATCTTCTCACGCAGCCTTGTTAGGCCTATATGCAGGAATAAAATTATAACTTACCATGCAACTTGGTGATGACGAACTGAAGACGTGGTTTGCTCTCGATTTATTTAGGTACTGAATGATAGAAAATATTAATCACATTAATATTTTCTATCATTCAAACAACATAAACATCCGTCAGTCTGCCTGAACCATCATGAACCATAGACTCGTAGGTAGGGCGGGCGAATCTATTTATTAGTACTCGCGGGTGTGGGGGAGGAAGCTTCGCGGAGGGCCTCCAAAACAGTCACGGTGGTTGTTATTGGCCAAGATGTTATTTCTTACATCTTGGTTTGTTTGCTGTGGATGTTTATTATCTTGGCAAGCAGATATGATCATGTTTCAGGTTCATTTTTGTTGTAAACAATTATGATTACAGAACAAAAATGTTGACTATAACAAAATCCGGCTGAGGTAAAAAAAAATAAATTGTATTAACATTTGAGGGCCTACTCCAAGACGGGCCTGGGGCAAACCGCCTCCCCCCCCCGTCCCACCTTCGGTACGCCACTTGTTATTAGTAAATAATATCCGTAATACGGGTTATAAATTATTAATAACAATTTAATTTTCATTTATTTTCTCTAATGAAATATAAATTTAATAATATATTTATTTAGTTCTGCTTACTTTATTTTTCTTGGCCTCTTAAATAAAGCTGTTAGCTTTATTAAAGGTACATTTAGCCGTTTATTTCAAAACATTCGAACATTAAAGGTGCAAATCACAACAAAATCGTTATGTTAAATATGACTTAAGTTATATGCATAGATCATTCAAGTCTTATTTTAAAATTGTGGAAAATTGTTTTGGTAAAATATCCGGAATATATTTTCCCTTTTCTTTCTCCTAATTTTGCTTTTGGCTGAGTAGTTTCCAATTTTTTTTTAACTTTTCTTTATTTTTTTAAGAGTGATGAGTGAAACACAAAAATTATAACTAAACTTGTATGTATAGAAGTTGTTTTGGATAACCGGAAAAACTATAATTTGAAAAATATATCCGCAATTCCGGAAAAGGCTAATTCCTGTTTACGACTCCAATAATATTGAAGCTTATTACACAAGCTATCTTTAATTAAGGTAATAAAATAATTAAGGTAAACTAAAATGTTGATTTACATATATTTATTTCAGCATTCGTTCAATCCAAATTTATGCTAATGCAGAAAATATTTAGTAAAAAATGTCCGGAATATATATTGTCTTGCTTTTGCCTTAACTCTGCGTTAAATTATTAGTTTTATATGAAACTTTTTATTAATTTTTGTAAAAGTTAGGTTAATAAAAAAAGCAATTGCTTTTACTCTACATTTTTGAAGTAATTGTTACGCTTAACGTGAATACAAATTGTTACGCTTAACGTGAATACAAATTGTTACGCTTAACGTGAATACAAATTGTTACGCTTAACGTGAATACAAATTGTTACGCTTAACGTGAATACAAATTGTTACGCTTAACGTGAATATAAATTGTTACGCTTAACGTGAATACAAATTTGAGCAAAATCGATAAAATTCACATAAAGGTGAGCAATAAGTCTAAAAGTGTTGAATAAAAACAACTGCTTTTTTTCATTCACCTGACCTAATGAGCTGAAAAGGGTATAAAAAAGATGTTAAAACCATATGAAAAAGTTGTAAAAACTATATATTTAAAATTGTGTTTTTGGTATTTAAACTTTTTTTTAAAACAAATTTGTTTACTTGATAAATAGTTAAATATGTAACAAAAATATTTAAAAAAATCTATATAAAACACATTTTTCTTAAAAAAAAATTAACGTTGAAGGCACTTTTCCCAATCAGTTATAATAGTCGCCATCTACAGGACTGAGGAGTCAAGCATAGCTTATTTTAAAGAAAACCATATTAAAATAATTAAAAATATTTATTACCGATAGGGAAGACGATTAAACATATATTAAAAAAACTACTTGATTCCATATTAGTAGGAAGTTATAGAAAAATTAGAAAAAAATAAACAAAAAGAACAAAACAAAAAGATTTTTAAAAACTACTTAATTTTGTGAGCACCTTGGCAACGGTGTTCATTTTTGAAACCATTATCTTTATTTTTAATGAAAAGCCAACTCGTTTAATTAGTCTCATTCAAAGAGCAAAAGTATTAATAACACTAAGGTTAAAAAAAAAATAAAGGAGATATAAACAATTTTACTATAGTAATATCAAATGCTATATTGGCTTTTAGTGAATGATTAAAAGCAGTTAGAAAACTACCTGTAATCATTTTTAACGATAGACACCACGGGAACGTAAGCCAAGCTGGGTATAAAAAAGGGTAAAAAAAAGCTGTCTATCAACATAAAACATTACAACAATAACATTACAACAATTACGCTAAGCAATAGCAAATAGCTTAAGATATTTGTAGGACGAAGTTACACTAAATATTAACAGACGTGTTTTATATAAAAGGCTAAACAAAAGTCATTAAATATAACAGTAAGGGATTGTCCACAAATTACGCAAAGAAAAATGTATTTAAAAACTGAAGTAGGAGATGTTTAGCTCTTTTACACGTCGATTTTCATTAAACTTAATGCACTAATTTATCTAAATTTGAAACTCTGCGAGGAAAAACTTTTTGTTTTATTGTATAAGTTTGCATTAAGTAACTTATGGAAGATCCCTAACACCTTTTGGCACTATATGCTGTCTCACATCTCTGCTAACTAAACCTCTTGGCTGGCAAAGTTAGCAATCTTGCTTATCGCTACTTTACTTTTTTTCTTTTATAAATAGATTTTTAGTTATAAAGAATAGCCGGCTAGCATAACAGTCTAGCTCTATACACACTGCAAGTCACTTGCTTGGCTAGCTTAACAGCCTAGCTCTACACACACTGCAAGTCACGACACTTGCTTTTCTAGTTTAACGCCCTAGCTCTACACATTTGGCTATGAATTATAACGCTAATAACTATTTAAAAGCAGTTATAACAGTAGGCAAAATAATGAAAACTGGTTGCATTTTTTACATTTTTTTATAAAAAATATTAGGCGTTTAATATTAAAACATTAATCATTTATAAATTAAATATATTTGTAAGTAAAACATTTTGGAACATCATTTATTAAATCATTCAAAATTTATGCTATTTTGTTAATGCAACTTTTGGAATTTTATATGGAATTTTGAAACAATTGTTTAAACAAAAAAAAGTACAAATGATAAATAAAAAGTTGATAATTATAAGTATAATTAATATCTAAAAGTCATTACATGCATCATACAGCTTTTGCTTACAAGCTATGAACATTTACAAATGTGAATAACCTGAAAATTATAAATTAAGAACATTAGAAAATAAAACATTTGCGTAACATTTTTCATCGACCATACCTTGAATGGGGTTGTTTATCAATTTTGAAAAACAAACTATTAAATGCTTCAGTTCTGGAACATATAGTTGCCCGTGAGAAAAACGCGTTTTTTTTAGGTATACATCAACTCTGTCAAGTGTTTGACCTTGACTTTTGTTAATTGTTATTGAATACGCCAATTTGACAGGAAACTGACAACGTTTCAGAACAAAAGGTAAATTAGAATCTGATGGAGCCAACTGAATTCGAGGAAAAAACACCCATTTACCACCAGAAACACATGTCAAAACCTCTGCATCAATATAATTATTTTAAAGAGCAAAAACTTTCATTCGAGTGCCATTGATAACCCAGCTTTGAGATCTAAATTTCTAAGTAGCATAATTACACAACCAATTTTTAATTTTAAACAATGAGGAGGCATACCTGAACGAGTTAAACTGTTCAAAAACTTAACAGGAAAGTTATTTCTTTCATTAAGGTCATCAGTATTAATTTAATCAGCACTTAAATAAATTTTACCCTGACCAGACAGACATTCGGCACTTCTTCATTGCTTGATAATGAATCCATATTAGTGGGTCTTAAAATAACACTTTTAGAATAATCATTTTGTTCAGCATCTCCAAAAATCATATCAACAATAGAGACATTTTCTCTAATAATGCACTGATAAAGTATTTCAATGCATCCTTTAAAAGGATCCTCTTCTTTGACAGGTATTGTTTCACTACCAAGTTTTAATAGCTATAGGGAAAATACTCCTTCCCCATCATGTATTCTCATATTTTCAGTTAATGTAAACTTCTGCACCCATTGCCACTGTAAAGAACTTTTTATACACGATTCTACAATTTCAGCTGGTTGTCCTCTTTTCATTACAGGCAGTATTTGCCAAAAGTCACCACCAAAAAGAATGACTTTTCCTCCGAACGGAAAGTTTGTTGTTGCAAACATCTTTAACAAACTATTTATTGTATTTAAGGCATTTTTAGGTATCATGGATGTTTCATCAAGCAAAAGCAAACTAACTTATCTTAAAAAATATCTATGTATAGAGTTAGGGGTTACATTACATGTGCTGTTATCCAATATTGGGACAGAAAGTTTGAATAAACCATGCAATGTTGATCCATTTGTAAGAAGAGTTGCTGCTATGCCAGTCCATGCAGCTGTAGCAGATTTAAAACCCTTACCATCTATGAAAAACAATCTAGAATGTTTATTTTCTTCACTTGGTTGCTCATTCTGTGCAGCAATGATAGCATTACATACATTTAATGAATTAACATTGAGCAATAGTCTCATTCGATTGGTTTCGTCAATAGATTATTGAACATTTTAATTAAAATTTTTTAAATTAAATTCTAAAAACTCATCAATAGCAGATAGATTGTAATCAGCCAGTGTTTTACCACTTTGATTTATAATTCAATTTGACGAAGAGTAGCTTGTTTAGCTATTAGAAGTGGGACTGAGCGGTGAACGAAATCTTTCAATCATAAAAGGTTCACAAAAGGTCAAAATAATTGAAAACAACTGTCTAATTTGTTTGTAGTCTTCATATGTAAGTTCTAAAAATAAATATAACTGATATTTTAATAAATCGAACTGAAGGAGCAAAAATTTAGAACTGCAAAATTGATATTGGAATTATGATATAACTTCCAGTAAATCTTGCAGAAATAGTGAAAATGGAAGCAAAACTACCTTTCTATTATGGCAACATAAAAAATGTTTTTCATCAAGAAATTTTAAAGCACAGCAATGCTGACAGATCTGGCTCATTTCTCCTAAATAATTACAATCTAGAATAGTATCGCTTTTTTCTATACACTATATTCTGATTGTCTTGCACATTTTCGTATATTTTGAGAATAATTAATTTCATCTAGGCTCTCTTTTATTTATGTGATAACTACTTTTAACTCACCAAACCATGATGTACTAATTTAGGCAAAATTAATTTCTTCTTACCAAGCAGCAAATCTTATATTTTGATAACAATTAATTTCAGCTTGCCTAGTTCTAATCATTTCAATAAATTATCAATTATTTTTAAGTTGATAGTATTTCTTCTAATAACTTATTTAAGCCTAATATCGACCATCCAAAAAATAAGAGAAAAGAAATTGCATAAAAATATAAAAAATATTAATAGTCTAAAGTGGTAAACATATCTACAAATAGAAAAATCAACAAAAACCTGCAATCCTAATAACAAAGATATTATTTGGTGATAAATACAAAAACACAATGTTGAATGTTACTTGGTTTCTCATCAAGAAAACAATTTTATTTAACTATTTAAAAGAAAAAAAAAGAAAAAAAAAAAGAAAAACAAATATCAAAATGCCTTATGTTAAGCAATGTATTTAAAAAAAAAAATCAAATGCAAATACTTTAGAATATATATGATATATAAACCTCTACAATTTAACTCTTTAGCTTAACCACTGGTTTACCATTGAGGTCAAAAATAATTAAACAAAAATTAAATCAATTTATTACAATTATTATTCAAAATAAAATCCTCTAACAATTTAATTTAGGATTTATTAATATCCATATTATTTTGGCAATGTCAGTTAGTATAATTTTATCTAAAGTAATAAAAAAGATGAAACCATTTAAGAACAAATTTAAAAATCTAAATATATATTCAGACACCTTAAAAAGAAGCATAACACAACATTCTTTTGAAAACTTCCAACATAATTTTTTTTACTTTCTACTACTTTTTTCTATTTTCTACTTTAGTTTCTTCTATAACTTTTTTTTTTTTTATCTAAAAGAAAATATACATATAGATACAGAGAAATATAAAATATACTGAAATATACGCAAATTTATGTAAATACACTTACATATCCACAAGTAATAGTCTTATTTTATTTAAAGAAAAGGAAACAGGATACAAAAATCAGAAAAATACAAACAACCAACAACAGACAAACAATAGCAAATAATTTTACAGCAAAATTAAAAAATGACCAACATCAATTCCTCTTGAAATTAAAATTAAAAGCTCTAATCCGCTTGCAGATCTTGCTTGAAAGACCGCGTGGAATACTGATCTACTACCACTACTACTACTACTACTACTACTACTACTACTACTACTACTACTACTACTACTACTACTACTACTACTACTACTACTACTACTACTACTACTACTACTACTACTACTACTACTACTACTACTACTACTACTACTACAATCACTACTAGTATTACTACTACTACTACTACTACTACTACTACTACTACTACTACTACTACTACTACTACTACTACTACTACTACTACTACTACTACGACTACTACTACTACTATTACTACTACTACTACGACTACTACTACTACTATCACTACTACTACTACTACTACTACTACTACTACTACTACTACTACTACTACTACTACTACTACTACGACAACTACTACTACTACTACTACGATTACTACTACTACTATCACTACTACTATTACTACCACTACTACTACTACTACTACTACTACTACTACTACTACTACTACTACTACTACTACTACTACTACTATTAAATTAGCGTATTAATATTTAGATAATAATACAGTTATTATTATCGTAGTTATAAATGTTATTATTATTAGTGTATTGTTGTTATAATAATCTTTAAAATAAATAATGTTTTATTAAATAAAGTATTATTGATTACTTAAATCATTTCAATCATTTAAAGAAGATTTTAAAATATAGAAACCAAAAATGTTAAAACAGTAAATCTTTTTTTTTAAGTGAATTAAAAAAATAATCATTGAAAAATATAGCAAAACGTAAAACTTAAAATTAAAGACGCAAAAGAAAATTCGAATTTCAAAGAGTCTTTTTCCATTCACAAATGTACCAGGTGACGAATTCAAATTATTTTTTTCTTCTGACAAAATTCTTATAACTGATGATTTACCTTCGTCAATAAATCTTTTTCCGTCTTCTTATTTAAATATAGTTTCTAATCAAATTAACGATTATGTTTCATCTCATGTTTCAGATTCAGATGAAGAAATCCATGCGTCACTTTCAATAATTCGTCATTATGTTGATAAGTTCACACTAAAGAAAATTTACTGTGCATTATGTTTGTTGCATCTAAGTTACTGTTGTCAAATTTGGGGTCAAAATGGCAACTATCATATCAAAAAATTGATGTCCTCTCAACGTCAATTAATAAGAATTATTAACTTCCAACCTTTTAAGTCAGAAACATCAGAATCTTTCAAAAAACTAAAAAATTTTAATCTTTTCAGCACTTGTAAAATTTGCTAATCTTTTTTTTTTTTTGACTCTCTTAATAAAAATTTACCCTCTTCTATAACAGACTTTTTTCCAGAAAGTTGAATAATACATACATACTCTACTAGAAACATATATAATGGAAGACTTAGTGTATCATCATTTAAAACTCAGAAGTATGGTAAACGTTCTGTTGTCTATCAGTGCATTTATGAATGGAACAAGAGTTTTGTATGCATCAACTCCAAACACCTATATCGACTTTTCTTAATTTAAAACAAAATCAATTTAAAAAAGTTTTGAGAACAATTTTATTATAATTTATTGTCATGATTTTCACTTAATATTTGATATATAATCTTATTTTTTTTAATTATGATTAGGGTAACCTGGGGCAAAGCGAGACATTTTTTGGGAGAATGTTCATAACTTGAAAGGAATTACTTTCCTAAACAAGAAATTTTGCAGGCCACTTGCACATTATAAGTCTAATAATCTCTTAAATATTTGTGGTAATAGTTTGTTGCATTGGTACGTAATTCAAAGTGACAACAACTACCCTGTCTCACTTTCCCCAAAACCTGGGGCAAAGTAAGACAGATTTCATTTGAAGAAAAAACTAAGTAAAAAATATAATTTTCAATAAAATCAATGTAGACTTTTAATAAATTCGATCTGATTAAATATAAGAATACAAATAAAAATACAAAGGTATCATTTCATAATGTAATTTTTCCTATTAAATCAAAAAACGTGTACCCCAACAGTGCATACACAACAAGCTTCCAGCCAATTTGGGTACCATTGCACCATTTCCCTTGACAAACTCGACAAAACCATTCCTCTTCATTGTTTACATCTTTTTTAATCAAGCATTTCTTTAATTTTCTTTTCTTTTTCTTCTTATATGATATAGGAAAGTGGGTTTAATGAATAAATAATAAAAGAAGAATGGCAGCTGAAAGATAACAAATAAATGATTACAAACTCAATGTTATGTTTGTTCTGTGGTAAAAAATATAAAAAAACTGATGGAACCTACTTTAAAACATAAAAAAACATGAAATTTTAAATATAATTAAACAAAATTACAGAATCATTTATAAAAAATTCTGTACAAAGCTAAAAAACCTAATTAAATATATATATATATATATATATATATATATATATATATATATATATATATATATATATATATATATATATATATATATATATATATATATATATATATATATATATATATATATAAAAATATATATATATATATATATATATATATATATAGTGTAAAATGGATAAAAGTTTTTGTAAAGTGATTTTCTACTAATATATAATTGCTCTGTTCTTTTAAGAACATTGAGCACTCTATTGTGTAGAATACTTTTTGAAGTTGTTTAAATATATATATATATATATATATATATATATATATATATATATATATATATATATATATATATATATATATATATATATATATATATATATATATACATATATTAATTTATATCATTTTTTTGTTAAGCAATTATTTTTACTTACTACAATCAATAGAGTTATGAATTTTTTTTATTTATTTATTATTATTATTATTATACTTATTATTATTATAATATTGTTGTATGATTTAAAAAGGAAAATAAATAACTTGTTGTTGTTGTTGTTTTTAATCATTATTTTTACTACCGACATTATCGTTGTTGTTATGTTATTGTTATATTTTCATAGTATAACTTTTTATAATTACTACTATTATTGATATCTATATTATATTTATGGTTGTAATTATCACTATTTGATTTATTATTGAATTTGACAGGTGTTTATCTGATATAAGTACTCATTACTATTTGAAAATATCCTTGTTGTAAAAACTTTTCATTCAGAAATATATTTGATTTGATTTGACGCTTATTTGCAGTCTTTTCGTAGCGTTAAAAATTGTATCGTATATCCATTATTGAGAATGCTATAGTGAATTTTTTTAACATATGGTTTTTAGCAATCATTTATACTTTTTTTTTACATCATTGTTTGCCTCGTTTTATTACTTGTTTTTGAACATTGACTTTTTTGTTACGACCATCACGACAAATAAACATGCTTGTAAAACTTCAAGTAAAACCTATGAAACTCAACATATAATAACATCAATATGTGCTAAATACACTCTAAATGATTTTTTTTTACCACGTCGTTCGCTGCATTAAGTCTGAGAAATTTGTTTTGTTCAGGTGGTAAAAAGTAAGCCACGCATATATATATATATATATATATATATATATATATATATATATATATATATATATATATATATATATATATATATATATATATATATATATATATATATATATATATATATATATATATATATTTAAACAACTTCAAAAAGTATTCTACACAATAGAGTGCTCAATGTTCTTAAAAGAACAGAGCAATTATATATTAGTAGAAAATCACTTTACAAAAATTTTTATCCATTTTACGCTATATATATATATATATATTTATATATATATATATATGTATATATATATATATATATATATATATATATATATATATATATATCATATATATATATATATATATATATACATATATATATATATATATATATATATATATTTTATATATATATATATATATATATATATATATATATATATATATATATATATATATATATATTTGCAGCAGTTATTTGTTTAATTGCCAATCTTTATATGTTTGCTCACGGTGCATAGGAACATACTCTAAGACCTTGCAACACATCCCCAGAGATTTTATTTTTGATTATCATTAGAAAACATTTCCTCATTCAAAAAATGTAAACGACTACTTTTTTTAGTGGGAGCCTGAGGAGGAAACACACATTTTAGGGCAGTGCCCAGGAATTTTGTTGTTCAAGATAGGTAGCTAATAAGCATGGGGCATACTCAAATTTTTAGTATGTTGATACTGGTAGCAAATGAGGATGACTTGCAAAAAATTAAGGTAATTGAAGCTAAACCAACCCCTCCCCGATCCCTAACTGCCCCCCTCCTAGAACTACGTCTCCTTTAATCGTAAATTTTTTTTTTTTTGTTTAATCAAAAAGTAGATTAAAATTCATCGACAGATTTCAAATTTCATCAAAAAATCTCTTTTCGTTTAAGATTTATAACAATACAAAGCCTAAAATAACCCCCTGAAATAACCTTAAATGGTCTCATCTTTTAAACGAAAAAAATTTTTTTGATGTAATTTGAAATCTGTCGATGAACTTTGATCTAGTTTAATATAAAACAAGCAAAAAGTTGAAAAGTGTTTTTTGGAACCATACCCTGGGGAGGGCTATAAGGGGTCGAGAAGGGTTTGCTACAATTTTTTATTACAGTAAAAAAAAAACTCTGATTTTTATGGTTACATTATGATTGATATTTTACATTTCAAAGTCATACTAAACGTTTGTTCATAGGAGATTTAACACTTTACTTTTTACAAACTACATTCCTGCAAATAGAAAGCTACTTTAAAAGTGCTTGTAGTTGTAAGCAACAACCGCGTTTTTCAGCGCCTCTATATAGTTTGGCTGTGCTCTCCAACTTTTCTCATTCGCCAAAACTGATTGAAATCCTGATGAATGGATTCGAGAGCTTGTTCAGTCCAGTAACCTAAGCCTATAGAACAGTAGAAGTACAAAAGAAATGCAAGTTCATTTAATAAATATTCGTCGTAAATTATGCAAATTTTACGATTCAACTGTTGAAATAGAGTATTTAATTACTAAGATTATAAATTATTTTTAATCAAATTTAAAAGTTATTTATCATACCAAAGACTCCACCTTTCATGTTGATAAATTCAATAACATGTTGCTCAATTATGTGTACCTTCAAAGGAATTGTAGCCCTTAGATTTCTATAGCTCGTAGAGAACTCCTCTAGATCTTTAACATACGTGGAGCTTAATGATTTTCCAAAACAACCATGGACTATTTTTTCAAAATCTCTAGGTACCTCAATATATTTGGCAGCGGAAACTCCAAGACTAAACTCTTGAAAAAACAGTTCAAAGCTGTCTATGTTTTTAAGCAACTTATGAAAAGCATTGCCTTCCAAACGATGCTGCCCTTGGTAGGACACTCTGCAGATGTTTATTTTAGACAGATATTGATTAACAAACTGTAACCCACACTCCTTGTTTTCAAATAAATTTTTTTCATTCTCTTTTAAAATTTTGTCTACAACACCTAGCAATATATGTAGTCCAGGAATATTTACAAGTTCTAGTATTTTTTTGTTTTTGTTGCCTGTTAATAAAGGGGAGTTAACAACATTAGTGTATTTTTTAGCTTTTTATAAATTTGCACCATCAGCCATCCATTGGTCGTACAATGTACACAAAGACTCTAGAGTATAATGATCAGCTTTTTGAAAGTCAGGAGATGACGTCATGCAATACGGACAAGGGTGTTTTGATGTTGCAGTTTGTTTTCCAACCATTTGAAGCAAAATCTTTAGATCTTCAGATACTGTGTAATCTAAGGATGAAATGTTTAGCTTATCCAATATTAACCGCAAGTTATGGTATTTTTCGTTCAATGAAGGCAAAATGGCCAATATAATAGTTTTGTGGACGCTTGAATCTTTAAAATCTTTGCACGCATATCCGTCACACTTGCTCAGTTTCTCTGGAATTTTATTATTTTTTAACTCTGGTTTTAGGGTTATTGACAGTGTAACTTTTAGGAATCCCTGTTCTCCATCTACACCTAATTTGATATCAACATCATTTGTTTCTTGACTTCTGTGATGAAGTACCATTGCTACGAGTTCTTCAATGTCATTGCAATACACAATAGGAGTATCTTTTTCTACCAACTATACATTCGTAAAAAATCAAAATGAATAATACAAATTGCAATCTAGCTATAAAATAATTTTTTTGGAAATAGTTTACTTACCTCTTCGCTTTCTTTTAATTTTAATAGCAATGGGAGTTTATCACAATTGAATAAATTTCCAATTATTTCGTTGTTCTCAATCAGTTTAATATTGAAGCCGGATTCCACACTTTTTCGTCCTGCCTCACTTCTCAGAAATCATGCAACTTCAATCATGTTGCGATTATTTATAAATCATAATAAAGTTATTACAAAAATTGGCTTTAAACTCATAACAAATTTATTTTTAAAAGTATTTTTAAGCAACAAAAATTTACCTGGAATGTAGTTTTAATTGAAGTTTGTTCAATTTATCTAAAGAAAAGAAAGGTTTCTTAACCTCAGTCTTTCCGATAGAGACAGTGAGTTGCTTCGGACCAAAGGTTTTCAAAACTAAGGTGTTCTCTGAGTCATTTGTGCTGAAATCTTTGATAGAGCTGGACAGAACTTTTCCTTGCGTTGTTAGGGATATTGATTTTACAATGGCAGTCAAATTCTTTTGTCTTTCTAATTTCGTACAGGGACGTGGAATTCCCTGTCCCACTTGGGCATAACAATGTTGACAAACTAGTCTTTCTGCAGGTTTATTTGAAACATCTTCAGCGCCTTGATAAACAAGCTTTCCCGAAACACAATCAACCATTGGGGACAATATTTTTTCCATTTTTGATTTGCGCCCATTTTCACAAATAAAACATTCACATTTTTTCCCTCTAATAACTCTGGTATTCAGGTCTAAATTTTATAGCACTTGTATGACAACTATAATAACTAAAATAGCGAAACTAAATTTTAAATGAAGTAAATTAAACATCAATATAGTTATAATTACCTTCATAACACGGCCGCATAATGAAGTAAGGATCAGTCCCTGCAAGCTTTTTTCTACATTTTGAGCAAAGCATGGTAGGAAGGTCAGGATTATCCGCTGAATAATCTTTCCAGAATATAGTTTTGATAAGGTTTGAGTAGTCATTTTTCTTTTTATTTAGATTTAAATAAGTTGTTTCAGGGTTTTTTATTGGTCTTTAATCCGTGCCTTTCCTGAAGCAGCAAATGCAAAATTTTTTTACAAAATCACTATGTTCTTTTGCATGTTTAGGCATTTTAAATGAATGCTTCAAATAAAAACTTCTGATATGGATTGATAATATTGGCATGATATATCGGTTATATCAATCAAATGTCAATATAATACCTATAAACACATGTCAATATAATGGCTAAAAACATGCTTTCAGTTCGTATATCAACGCGTGCAAAGAGTTATTATGCAACTGTTAACAATTAGCAACTGCTAACTTTTACTAATTGTTAATAATTAAAGGTTGCTTTGCTTTGTTTTTATTTCAATAAAAATGTAAATAGAAAGTAATAAAAATTACTTATCCGTCTGTAAATTTTAATGTTAAACAAAAATTTTTAAAAACTTTAAAAACTAAAATTGATAAATCTATCACAAATATTTCTGAAAATCTAAATATGGGGCATGGGCATGATTTTGTGGTGTTCGAGAAGATTCCCCAAATCCCCCCTAGGGTATGGTTCCAAAAAACACTTTTCAACTTTTTGCTTGTTTTATATTAAACTAGATCAAAGTTCATCGACAGATTTAAAATTACATCAAAAAAATTTTTTTCGTTTAAAAGTTGAGACCATTTAAGGTTATTTCAGGGGGTAATTTTAGGCTTTGTATTGTTATAAATCTTAAACGAAAAGAGATTATTTGATGAAATTTGAAATCTGTCAATGAATTTTAATCTACTTTTTGATTGAACAAAAAAAAAAAAAAATTTACGATTATAGGAGACGTAGTTCTAGGAAGGGGGCAGTTAGGGATCGGGGAGGGGTTGGTTTAGCTTCAATTACCTTAATTTTTTGCAAGTCATCCTCATTTGCTACCAGTATCAACATACTAAAAATTTGAGTATGCCCCATGCTTATTAGCTACCTATCTTGAACAACAAAATTCCTGGGCACTGCCCTAAAATGTGTGTTTCCTCCCCAGGCCCCCACTAAAAAAAGTTGTCGTTTACATTTTTTGAATGAGGAAATGTTTTCTAATGATAATCAAAAATAAAATCTCTGGGGATGTGTTGCAAGGTCTTAGAGTATGTTCCTATGCACCGTGTGCTATATTTTGTTAGAAAAGACAATTGGGAAAAAGTTTACATTGAAAACTATGCTTTGCAGAGGGTGCAAAAATTGTTTTATAAAAATTGCTAATGTAAATTATACTTTGCAGGATATGAGAAAAATATTTTATAAAACTTGCTAGTGTAAATTATATTTTGAACGATATGAGAAAATTGGATAAGGTTTACGCTATTATTTTTATTAAAATTGGTTTACGCTATTAAAAGTAGCTATCTGATTTGTTTAAAAATAAATTTTTAAACTCTGTTCTATCAACATAGTATTTTCTCGCTTTAAAGGGCTTTTTTAATTTTATTGTGTGAGCATGGGTTATAACTTAAATGAAGATGTTCTAAAATAATTAAAAAACGACAATCTTGTCAATTTAAATATGTTTTATGAAACTTTATTGAATACATTCATTAATAACAATAACAAAGCAGTTCTTAATGAAAAGGTTTTGTTGATGGCACAATTATTGTGCTATGTCATAGCACAATAATTGTGCCATAGCCTATGATGGCACAATTATTGTGTCACTATTTCTTCTTATTGTGACAATAAGAAGAAATATATGTGCAGAAGTTTGTGTCCTGATATACTTAAAAAACAATTAAAAGCATTGCATTGCTCTGAGGTAAGTCAGTTTACTTTTTTTCAAAAAGAATTATCTTTTTATCTTAAGAAGCCCTCCACATTGAATGGAAAAGCCCCTCACTTAATAAACAAACTTCACATTATGCTATAAACTTATTTAATTTTACTGTCAGTTTATTACTGTTTTTTTTGAAAGTTGGTTATTTTGATTGGTTATTTACCAAGTTATTCTGTAATAAATATATTGGTTTATTATGTATAATTTTTGTCCGTTGATATTTCTCTGTAAAGACTTCTATTTTTTTAATATATATTTCAGAATTTTTTTTATTGTAAAATAATCTTTTGAAAATGCAATAGAATTTTATAAAAAATGTCAAAAATAAAAAAAAAAACATTGTGTTATTATTAAAAATAATTTTTAATCGGTGTTAAATTACAATAAAAAGTTGATTGTGTAAACAACTTGAATCTATATATAAAAAACTGAAGGGGTCAGGGATGTGATGGAGCCAGTTCTGTCTCTGCTTATATAAATGGTTTTTCTATTCGAGTTCTAATTTAAAATTCAAAGGCTCTTTATATTTCTGAAATTCCATTAGAACTTTTCAATTCATCTTTACTTTGGTTGTGACAACACGTCTCTTTTATTGTATATCTGTTTTATTTCTCTTTTATTTTATATCAGTTCCTTAAGAACATTGAGCACTATATTTGCAGATTACACTAACATAATTCATATGTATATATGTATATATATATATATATATATATATATATATATATATATATATATATATATATATATATATATATATATATATATATATATATATATATATATATATATATATATATACAACTGCGAAAAATAAAATAGCACCACCATCAAAAATTGGTTGAAGTTAGAATTTATAACTATTTTTGATAGTTTGAAAATCTTTTAAAGACATATTTAAAAGCAAAATGGCTTTTAATTTTTATAAAAAACAAAATATTCAAGTTTTAATATATAGTATTCATTTATTAAACAAAAATTCAAAAAAAATCAAACAAAACGCGGAAAAAATTATAGCACCACAGCTTTAATGTGTACTTCAAAATAAGGAAATATTATGAGATCAATTGTTTCAAAAATTTTACAATAAATATTAGTTATTTCTTAACATATTAGCATTTTGTAGCGTGACCTTTATTACGGACTTTTACAGAGCGCGGTTTCAGTGTTTGACTTTTCCGTTGGGGATAAATGAACAAAATGGTGACTTTGTTTTGGTTATTTTTAAAGCGTTTTTTGTTGTTTTGATTTTTACAAATGACTTTGCCAGTCTAATATTAGATAATTCTTATTAAAATAAACAGTATTAAAAAACAATTAACACAATGAAGTGGTTTTGTTCTTCATTTTTATGCTACAATAACGTTAATACAAAAAAGAAGATGGAACTAAAATAAAGTATTATTCGCTACCAAAAAATGAAAATCTTCATTTACAATATCAAAAGATCTTAAAAATGAAGGCAATAATTGGAAGAACGGACACATCTGTTGTGAACACTGGAGTTCAGGAAACAGGGAACACTTAAACTCATGAACAATGTTGTTGTACAACCATCTCAGTAAATTATTCATAAAAATAAATATAATAAATGTTTTATTTAAACGACTTTAAGAACCAACGCCTTGTGATAAACAAAAATTGAACTCGTATAAAAAAAAATTTGATATTGTTAACAGCCTAATTCATCAAGATACTCCTACTATTATTGTGCGTTCATGTCGGAAATCTCTTACTAAAAGAAATATTTCAAAATATTTTCCTAAACTTAAGCGTCGTCCTTCAAAATTGCAGCTAATTTCTATGTTATCTAGTTCATTAAAAAACAATAAATTATTAAAAGAACAACTTGAAGAAGCTAATGTAAAAATCAAGAGACTAGAAAATGAAAATTAAACCTTACAAATAAAAGTAAAATTTCTCCAAAAAATCTAAAAATAAATTACTAATAGAAGTCGAAAGTAACAAAAAAGTATTTTCATTATCAATAAAATTATCATATCATAATATTATAACAGATAATAAACCTTCATCATTTAAATACCTTTGTGATTTATCCATTGAAAAGTTTAATGTTTTGTTTGATGTTACTAGTCCATATTTACATGCTATTGAATATCAAGTTTGTAAAGGCACTGGTAATCGAGCTTTAGATAAATGAACTGAATTATTTTCAGTTTTAACTATTTGACGTCATGCATTACACTTGGGAGTTATGGCACATAGGTAACCAGTTTCCGAAAGCACAGTTAATAGACTTTTTGTTGCATGAATAGTATTTTTAGAAACACTGTTCGATGAAGTTGATCTTCATCCTGATGATAGATATTTATTAAAAAGAATGCCAGAAATATTTGTCAAGACTGGACATGGTCTAACTGATATGATTATAGACTGCACCGAATTTAAATTTCAACAAGCAACTAATTTTGACTTAAACATTCTTATGTTTTCTCATTACAAAAACACACAAACAGGAAAAGCATTGATTGGTATTTCATCTCATGGAAGTGGTCTTTTGTTAAGTGATATTTATCCAGGTTCAATATCAGATGCAATAACAGAAAAAAAAAGATTATTGTTCAATGAAAGGTGTTTATTTAAACCGAGCAGCACAAAAAAAATTTGGATGAGTTTTCACATTGGGATGTTTCAACAAATTTTAATATTGCTTCAACCAGAATTCATGTTGAACGATTTAGAAAGCGCGTTAGAGATTGGTCAATTTTTAACACAGTTTGGCCTATGCAAAGACTAGACTTACTTTCATCAACATGGAAGACTTTGTGTCATATTGTTAATTTAACAATTTAATTTATATATTTGCTAAACACCCACTATATATTACAAGTAAGGTAAATAAAAAGTTTCAAAAAAAATCTCTAGGATCTAGGAATTTTATTCTCAAGAACCTCCTTGAACATTGTTTTTTGTTCTTTTGAGTTCCAGTACTCAACTGCACATTTTAAGATTTTAAGATCCGTTTCAGGAATTATATTTTTTAAACCAGTAATTTTTATTTTTTCTTTGTGTTGCATTAGCTTCTCTATATTTAATTTATAACTATTGCACAGAGCCTTGACGCTATCTACAAAAGGTCGCGGACCTGATTCGTTGTTCAACTGCGACTTAAGAATATCAAATGTCATTTTATTTTTCAACAGGAGAATAAATAAGTTTATCTTATTTTGTTGCGTAATTATAGATATATCTTCAATACAAAATAGGGGATGTATATTATTTTTACTATGTTTTGAAACGTTTAGTAGTGAGTTCAGTGCAATTCTTCCTACTATATCAAGCTTTTGCAATAACATTTCTTCATGGTCGCAAAGCTCAAGACCATACGTTAGTGTTGGAACAGCTAAAGTTTTATATAACTGGACAATAGAGTTTGGGTCAACAAAACGAATTCCAGCTAGAATTAAAGACTGTATTACTGCCCGGAAATGGGATATTCGGTTATCAATGTTTAAACAATTAAGTGAGGCAATTGGTGAATATTTTGTGTCCCATATAGAGCCTAGATGAGTAAGTTTATTGTCTAGTTTTATTTTTTGGTGGTTGAGTGTTATCGTGCGTTTTTTAATTTGATGTTTTCCGGTGACCAAAAACTCGGTTTTGTCAGCATTTAATTTTATGCAATTTTCTTTTGTGTAAATGTTACAGATATTAATTAGCTTTTGTAGGCCAGAGAGGGTGGAACTAAGAAGTATAATGTCATCAGCATATGCTACAACACCCGTGTAGTTTCCATTTATTGATGTTCTTACGACACTTTCATTTTGTAAGGTTTCTAGTAGGTTTTGAGTGTAAAGGTTGTACAAATGAGGCGAGAGAATCGATCCCTGTCTCACTCCTTGCGTTAGATAGAATGGAGATGATTTGCACCCTAGACACAGAAGCACTACTTTCCCTGTATAATGACGATATTGTATTAACAATATACAGTGGTAATTTTTACTATTGTACAGTTTCTCAAAAAGAATGTCCCAGTTGCAGCTGTCGAAAGCTTTTTCAGCATCGGGGGAACAGAGATAAACAGGTGAGTTGTTGTTGTTGAAGTGTTTAATTATTTCACTAATAACAAATTCGGCGTGTAGGGTTGAGCAATTTTTGGTGAAACCGATTTGAAGAGGATGAGCTTCTTTTAGATCTAGACAGATTATTAGGATTATATATTCGATTAGTTTTGTGAAGATTGGAATGATGCTGATACCACGGTAGTTATTTTGATCAGTTAATGATTTTTTATAAGATTTAGCAAGTGGTATTATAAGTGATGTAGACATCGACTTTGGCGTTTGACCATGATTAAGAGAAAATGTGAAGAATTCTTTTAGCCATTCTATTAGGGCTTCACAACGCAAATATTTTAAATGTTCTGCAGAGATTCCAAATGCATCTTTGGTTTTGTTTAATTTTAGGCAAGAGATAGCCGTTCTTATAATTTCATCTGATATTATTACAAAGTCAAATTTTGAACAAGGTGGAACTTGAAAACTCGTCGCGGTATGTGTTATAGATTTAGTGTTCAACCGTTTTTCGAAACTATCGGCGAATTCTCTTGTGATTGACTCCTTGTCTTTTTTATTATTTATTGTAAATAATTTTGAGTTTGCATCAGTCTGTATATTTCTAAAAGAATTCCAGAAGTTTTTTGGATTGGTATTTTTTAACATCTCGATTTTTATGTATTTTTTGTAAAGGTTATAGTTTTGTGCTTTCTTAACAGCGTTTCGGAAATTTTTTCGTGCAATTAGGTATTGGTTAAAAATGTGCGAACTTAAATCTTTTACGAAACCCGTGTCACGCCATTTCTTAAAATAAAATGTAAGAACTTTTTTACTCCTATTTAACTCGGGAGTCCACCAAGATTTCGAATATAATGATTGTTTTTTCTCAGATAAGTGTTGGCTAAGAGCCTCAGATGCACTTTTTGTAATCAAATTATGGATTTTGATAAGTTCTTTATCGTAATTGTTATTTGTAAGGCTAAGACTTTTAATATTATGATTTACGAAATCATTATATAATTATATAAAACGTTGATTATTCCAAGCATAATTTGGAATGCTAATTTTGTCTGTCATTTTGTGAATATTCTCTTTGAGAGATCTTCCGATGAGTTCAATTACAATTGACACTGGCAAATGATCACTCATATTCTGAGGTGAAAAGGGGGCAACAAAACAGTTGTAATACCTAAGAGAAGCGTATTTTGAGATAGCTATGTGATCAATATATGATGCATTTGGTAGTGTATAATGTTGATATGTTATCTTAGGGCCTGAACCTTTAATTACGTCCACTAGTTCAAATTCACTCGATTTTATAAATTCTGATAGAGCCGCGGAGTGATTATTTTTTGTGGGACTTGATCTTTCTAGTAAATCGTATATTTCGAGTGGAAAAGATTGAAAATCACCAAATACAATTACTTCGCCGACACCCTCATAATTATTAACAAGGCCTTTAATTATATCTAACTGATTTATGTATTCATCTAATGATGTTCGATTATTCCGCGATGAAGTTAGATAAATACCAATTATAACAATGCTAGTATTATTTTTAACAAGATTTATAGCAAGAATATGATCATCTTCATATAAAATAATGACATTTTGAAACATATGTTTCCGAACCAAAAACGCATTTCCGCCAAACAGCCGACCTTGCTCGCGTTTATTTGCCTGGTGGAAGTACGAAGAGTGGGTGTTTTTGCAAATATTTTTGATTATTGAATGTTTAAGTTTTGATATCCAATGTTCGCATATAAAAGTAATATCATGGGAAGTTATCAAGGATTCAGTGTATTCAATGTTTGATTTAAGCCCATGACAATTAAAAGTATATAATTTTATGGGAAATTTATTTTTCTTTAATACGCTGTCGGAAGCCATTTTGATTTATAGAAATTTTCCTGGTTGCCGTTGTTTTCCAGATTTTGGGCTAAGTTAGAACTTAAGCGCTTTTTTCGAAATGGTTTGACTATTATATTGTTATCCCATAGAAAAGGGTTAAATACTTTATTTTTTTCTGTGTTATTTATGGTAACTATATACGATCTGTTATACTCGTTTTCTTTATTTAAACATACCGAAAACGGGGTAATTCCTATTTCTGTCTCCATATAGATTTTAAAAAGCTCTTCATTAATATGGTTGCTTATGCCTCCAACAAAAATTTCAAATTTACGAACAATTCTTTCGCCAGTAATTGTTTTGTTTTCCGAACTTTTTGTGCCAAAAACGGCCTCTGACCCCCTATGTTTTTTCATTATGGCAAATTTTGCCTATAATGAATTGACTGACTTTTTCTACTAACTAAAATAAACTTATCATTGCATGTTTTTGGTGATGCTAGAATAATATCCGAATTTAAATTTTTTGTTTTTTCATTGGTACTTGCGGTTGATTTTATTTGAGCTACGACATTTGCATACGTTTTTAATAATTGTGGTTGATTTTTATCGTGTGAAAATGTTTTATCCAAAGTTTGCTGAATTATACTATTTGTAACATCTGGAATAATTTTTTTATTTTCACTATGCGCAAAACAATCGAGTTTTAGTTTCGGCGTTTGACTCGGCTGAAGGATAACGGGGTCCAGTTCCAAATGTTTGTTTGTTATCTTTAATTTTTCAATAAGCTTATTTTGAAAAACTATTTTTTCTTTTAATAGTTGGAGTTCCTCTTTTATTTCTTTAAACTCTTCTTTTCTTTCTTTGTTTTCTTTCTGTATTTCCTTTGAAATATGAATCAGCTCTTTTAATGATAAAATTAGAAATTTATCGTGTGAAGGTTGGTCGGTATTTTTTGTTGAGATGACAACTTTAGTAATTTCTTTGTGAAACTGTTTTTCACATAACGTGATTGAGAATATATAAATATCGTCAAGACATAAATTCGTTTTATACCTTTAACGAAGGTTTTTTTCGACTGGGTTTACTGGGTCTAGTGTTACATTTATCTCGTTAAACTCATCGGTACAAAATGCATCCACTATTTCAGCAAATAGCCGTTCTCGAAGAGTTCGAATTAGATTTTCCGATAATAGATTCATATCTAGTATAATTACATCTTTCGGATGCGAGCATATTTCATCAATATTCTTTAGAAAATTATCTTCAAAGGTATTTATATCACACTTCAGATTATCAAAGATGTCCTCGATTGAACGTGGTGGCATCCTGGCTTTGTAAATAAAAAGAGTATATATTCTTTCATCGATAAAAATCCATTAAAAATTACTTTTTTTTTACAGTTTTCTTTTCTCTTGAAACACGTCTTGCTTGTATAAAAGTTGCGGTCCTATTGGACAATGGATCCTATTGGACCAAATCCTGAAAAATAGTAATTAAACCTATAAATTAAAAAATGTTTCTTTGAAAGTAGTTTGGTAGTTTTTTATTATTGTTATTTATTGCAAGGTACTAAAATTTACCATAGGAAGTTTACGTATTAATTTATTAATATGGGTACATAATGGTTTGATACTTTCGAAGCTTGGAATTCGACTAAGGTTTACCTTTTCTAGAGTTGCAAATAACTCGTATTCTTTTTGTGACCAATATGATATTTGTGTGTTTGAAAAGATACTGTCCATTAAACATTTCACTACATCCCACAAAATGTTTTTTTTCTGGATAAGGAAGTGCTTAGCAGTTTTTGATTCAGGATGATAGGACATAAGAAAGCAGTAGTTTGATTGTGTACATACAATTTGAAGTTGTGTTTGAATAAAATAGGCAGGTGATTTAAATAAGTTTGACAATGGTTCTTTTGAATTTTCTGCTCTGATTTTTATTTCAAGTAACAAGTTTGGAGCTACCAAAGCATCAGAACTTGAACCGTATGTTTCATCTTCTTTTAAAGTAAAGAAACCACATGGTGTAGCATTAGATAAAGACTGGTTTCAAAAAAATAACAATGCTTCTTTTTCAAACTTATGACCACGACGGAAATTTCTAAAGCAGTTATTAAATAAATCACTTTCATTCAGTCCTTCTTCTACAATTTTCCAATAGAATTCAAACTTTTTTTTACCATATACACCTAACAATGCAGGTAGTCGACTTCCAGTTATTTTGTTTTTCCTTATGTTTAGCCATGTGTCTGAGTTTTTCTCAACATTTTTATAATTTGCATATTCACTAGGATTATTAGGGTATATGTTCTGAATGTAAACATTTATTTCTGTTGCATTTTCTTGTGTGTTGCTGAATACAATTGCAAATATGTTGTGAAGATAGATAATTGTTTTCTGTGCTTATTAAAATATTTTTATTATTTATAGTTATTTTAGGAATATCATTTTCTTTAGTAGATTTTGTATTAGTAGAATTTCCAAAAGTACATACTATATTATTTTTAGGAATAGTATAAATTGTTATTTCCGTTACACGATTAATATTATATTTTATTGTGGTTAACTTTTTAGCATCTGGAAAAGCAAGGTTAACATTATAGGTTTGACTTTCTTCAACATAATTATAATCCATCAAGAAACATACAGCCATTTTTGTGAAGCGATAATTAAGGTGGTCAAAAAGTGATGAAGACTTTACACTTGATTTAGATAAAACTTTGTAACAATGCGATTCAAAAGGAATTTTTGTATCTTTTATATTAAATTTCATTTTAAGAATATCCTTTTTTAATTTTTAATTTTCTGGGTCTGCAACAATAATTTTTTCCTCATGTACATTTTTATTTATTTTTTTTGAACCAAAATGTGCTGAAGTAAGTTTAATTTCACGAAGTGGAACCATAGATATTGAACCTTTTTTACTCCGACAATGCCATTTTTGAAGTTGTTCAGTACAAGTAAGGGATAATATTTTTTCTTTTATTTCATAAATGTGCTTTAAAAATAATAACAATGCAAGAACATGGCAATATATCCCACTGACACCAACAGGACATTCACATTAAGCTTTTTGTGGAAAGTTGTTTTTAAATAAAATTACAGCAGGATGAATTTGTTCTCCATAAGATTTTTTTATAAGTCCTCAAACAAACAACGTATCAGGTAAACTAAAATCTGTCAAAGCTTTAACAGTCATAATTTTTCTGCTTGTTAAAATAATATATCCTTTTTGTTGCTGTCCCAAACTGCCTTTTATTTGAAGCATACTTTTTAAACATAGATGACGTTATATAAGAATACAATGAATCGTCACTAGTCCAAGGAGCAGTTAAACGCGGGATATTTGTAGGATCCAAGAAAGTTTTAAATACAAAAATTCTTTCTGCATTTCTTTTTAGTTTTTCAGTTAAGGATGGATACAGTTTCAATTTATTGATTCTGATATGTAACTCATCTAAAGTATCACTTGCTGATAAGCCATGGTCTGTTAGCCATTCTATACAATCTTTTTTTTTAAGATAAGTATCATCCATTGTATTTTATTTTCAAAAAACAGATGTTAAATGTTAGAATTACGGATTCACTTATCCCCTATGAAGATTTCACCAAAATCTCATACGCCGAAACCATCCCTTATGAAAGTCCCTAATTGGCAATGACGGCTACACAACGTCTTGTCATCCAGTTAACCAAGTCCTGACATCGCTTTAGCGGAATTTCGCTCCATGTCTACTTAACTATGTTTCAAAGTGACTCCTTTGTGGTAGGTTTGACAGCAGCAACCACTTCCTTTACGTCAGCCCACAAATTCTCGATTGGGTTAAGATCTGGCGATTGTGCTGGCCTCTCCATAACGTTCACTTTATGCTCCTCAAACCAATTCTTCGCCTTCTTGCTAGTGTGCTTTGGGTCATTGTCCTGTTGGAACACCCAAGACAACGGTATTTCATAGCCTGCATACGACAGCATCACTTTATCCAATATATCAACATAAACGTGTTGGTCCATAGTAGTAGTAATGTGATGAATGGGCCCTACTCCGTAATAAGAAAAGCATGCCCATATCATTATACTACAGCCTCCATGTTTAATAGTTTTGATGGTACATTTTGGCTTGTATTCTGCATTCGGTGATCTTCTGAGATACGCTTTGAGAGCCTTTTCCACTATAAAGCACAATCTTACTTTCGTCTGTCCATAAAACATTCCTCCATTTTTCTAGTGGCCAATTTGAGTGATTTTTAGCAAACGCAAAACGCTTTACAAAATGGCACTTAGGAAAGGAACTTTTCTGGGGCTAGAGGCTTTTAATCCATAAACTCGCAGACAACTCCGAACTTTTTGTACAGTTGCATTGATGTTGAAGTGCTTTTTCAGCTCGGTAGCTTTTTTAAAAGGTTCCTTTTTAGCCTATCGGACTTAGCGATTGGCCAGCAATGTTGAAATAGAACGTTTTCGACCACGTGTTTCAGGCTTTTCTTGAAATTTTATGGCATTTCTTATCATTTTATTGGAACACTCAACTAAACGACCAGCTTCTCTATAAGATTTCCCTGCTGATATCAACTTTCGGATCAGTTTTCGTTTTTCTGCACTACAATGCTTTCCGCGTCCCATTTTTATATGTAAATGTCTCCTACTAATACACACTAACATAAAACGAATAAAATAGCAAAAAAATACCCAACGCTTGCTATTTTCACAATTATTTTTACCGTTATCAGAGATTTTATAACAAAAGAGTGTGTGGTGCTATTTTATATTTCGGTCAGAATTGGCATTTTTGAATATAATCGAGCAACACCAAGCAGTTTTTTTCCCAAAATAATTTGTTTTAGAAAACAAACATGTTAGCTAATATTTAAACAGCAAAGCTATAAAAAAAATTTATTTTAGATGGTGTTTTCTTAACAAAAAGGAAAATACGCTTAGTGGTCCTATATTATTTTTCGCAACTGAATATATATATATATATATATATATATATATATATATATATATATATTTATTTATTTATTTAAAATGAATAAAAACAACTTTTGATGGAACTCTGAGTTTCATGCCCTTCGGCAATCATCAGCCATTGTGTATTTCGTCACTTAAAAAACCGTTTAAAAAAATTACAAATTAAAACCACGGTGGAACGAGTTCTGACGTTACAAAAACAAAACAAAACAAAAACAAAAAGACGTCAAAGGTATATAGTCCCCGGTGTCAAATAAGGATAGTAAAAATTTCTTTGAATGTCGACATTTTGATATTATTTCATATCTTTTATTAAGTAAGTTATTTCCATTATATGATAATATATAAAATTTCTCTTGGAGACAAAGATTACAAAGTTTTGATGCTTGGTTGTAGGGCTTGCATTGTGCTATTATTTTCCATGTAACAACAGGTTTTATATTTTTCGATTTTAGCTTCCATACTTCTTTGGAAAGTTCGGTGTCATTTTTATACCTGGGTGCATTGAAAGATGGTTGGCATACCTTAATTTAAAAGTGGTTTCACTTATACCGAAATAAACTTTGTTTTTGAATTGAGGATCTGCAGAACTTACAGTGGCTTGGTATACGATATTGCTTGAAAGACATTGGTTATTTAACGGACAAATTTTTTTTTCTACGCAGTTACATTTTTTTTGATGATGTTTCATTTTTATCGCTTTGTAAAATTTTGTTGTTATGTGCATTTATTAGAGACTTGACATTAGGCATGCAACTATAGCTAACCTTAATATAGTTTCGATTAAAAATTTTATGAAGTCTGTGTCCTACTGGAAAGTGTTGGTCAATTAAAGCTAAGAAGCTATTTCCAATTTTAGTTTCAACATTTTTGCTAAACCGGGGGTTGTACCATATAATTTTAGATTTGCGATGTCTTTTTTGGTTATTGTTTATTTGCGGTTGGTAGGTGAGTTTTGAATTGTATTCTGATTTACGGAAAGCCTCTTCATACGGAAGAATGGAATTATTGAACACAGTTTCATTTACTGCCATAGTCGATAATCTTAACTCAATATTGCGAGGGATTTCTTTTATTATATTAGGTGGATGGTTTGAATCAGAATGAACATAATTAAGTTGGTTATTAAGTTTACAATATGGTTGATAAGAACTGTCAATCAGGTTCAATGTTACATCAAGGTAATTGACAATTTTAATATTACATTGGATGGAGATAAGTAGGTTGTTACTTTTAAAAATATGCGTAAAATACTTTTTGATTTTTTCTATTTGTTGGCCGCTTCTGTTTTCAAAAATAGCAAGTCCGTCGTCACGATATTAGCCAAAATTATTTTTATCATAATGTTGAGAGAGCTGAAACAATATAAAAACACCGACTAATTCGCAAACTTCAGCTACATCGAATACTCCCATTGTAACATCAAATAATCCGCCTCTTTTCTTTATCCAAGCTTCATCGTTTTTAAAAATTAAAGACTTTCTTGCATGATATATTTATATATGATATAAAGTTGTTAATAAAATATTGCTCTATTATTTAATAATATTGAGCACTCTTAAACGCACAAGAGTATTTGTATTATTATTATTATACCATAGTAATACATTATATATTTTGTATATATATATATATATATATATATATATATATATATATATATATATATATATATATATATATATATATATATATATATTAGGGTTATGATTTTTTTTAACTTTTGTCACAGTTTTAATTGGCCATAGTTTTAAAACCTGAGAAATTGATAGTTAAGGACTAATTTAACGGACGGTTTTTTTGTAATTAAGTTTTTTTTTGTCAACGTTGATTTAACTATGAAACAACGTTAAATAAACAACGTTTAAATCGTAACGTTGTTTTAACGTTGAGACATAGTTGAACAACGTTGCAACAACGCTTCAACCAAATTTCAACGTTGAAGCAACGTAGAGATGTCGGCTGGGATATCCTATAAGACGTATTAAACGTAAGTTTATTTTTATTTGTTCAACCCCAAGCAATGTTGCATAGCTAATGTGACAATGAATAAATGAGTGATATAACTTTACTAAAGTATGTTTATTTAAAACATTTCTTCCTTTGCACAATATTCCTATACTTTTTGAAATTTTACATGATAAGATTTTAATGTGATTCTTTCATGTAAGATTTTTATCTATACAAACACCTAGAAGGAGACCGGGGGTTAGTCGGAACACAGGGTTAGCTGAAACATTGAACTTTTGCACCGACTAACGAGTAGCTTATTATTGCAAACAAGAAACGAAGGTTTCGAGAACTAAAATACATACTATTTTGTTGTTGGATAAAATAAATAGCGAAAATTAAGTTGTTGCTCAAGATTTTAGAGAATTGTACACATGAAAAAAACTTTTTGTGATTTTTGCATTATTAATTATTAATCATGCATTATAAAAGATAATAAAATAGTTTGATAACATCTAAGTATTATTATTTGTGGGCATTCTTTTAATGTGCTTTTTATAGGTATTTGTGCCTGGGATACCTTAGTTAAATCGTTTAAAAATGCACTGGGTAAATGGGGGTTTGTTGATACGTTGTGATTAGGGTTTGTTAGAACGTTTTTGTTTTAAAGTATCAACTTTATTCCTTCTATTACCGCTCATAGATTATTTTTATTATTTTATAATTATCTATACTGGGATACTAAATAAGAGCTTAAATCAAGGATCTTTTTATTTAGCATGTGTTTTCATTTATTTAAATCTTGCTACCGCACGTCGTTGACAGCGGCTTGTTCGTTATTATTTTAAACACGGCGGTTGCCGTTATTATTTAGAACACGTTGGTTGCCGTTGGTTGCGGCTTTTTAATATCAATTGAATTCTTAAAAACAATGGTTTTCAACTCTTTACAAATTTTGTAAAGTTTTGAAAACCAATTTTTTTTTAAATGTTGTGCGTTTAAAACTTATACATTTTAAAAGCTATATACAATTCTAATTTTTCTTGAAAACTATTTGCGGTCATGGCTATTAGAAATTTTGTAAAACTGAAGTAGTGAAAGAGTTATCGACATTAATAAATTATTTTTAGAATGCGTTATTATAAACCAGCAAAAGCTATGACATCACCAGCAAAAAGGTATGACATCACAAGCAAAAGGTATGACATCAAGCCATACGACGCATGCTTCTGTCAAAATAGTAGTAGAAAATGAAGAGAAATTCTGAGGAGTTGCAGCAGACTATGGCATTCCTCATGTGACACTCAGAAGATACTGCTCAAAGTCAAAGCGATGCCAAGCATCTCGACCAGTTTAAATGTGGGTTACCACAACAATAGAAATGTTTTTACTATGGAAGAAGAGAATGCGCTTACGAGGTACATATTAGAGGCATTACGCGTATACTATGGCCTCACCTCTGCAGAAGTGCAAAAGTTTGTTTACAATTACGGGATAAAGACTAAATGCAAAATTCCTCTTTCATGAGAAATGAACGAGCGTGCTGGTGCAGAATGGTTTTCTTCGTTTCTAAAAAGAAAATCAGAGCTTCCAATAAGAACGCCCAAAGCTACATTGTTGAGTTGTGCCACCAGCTTCAACAGATATAGTGTAAATTTATTTTTCAACAATCTGAATTCGGTAATTTGGAATAAACAGATATTTGGAATGTGAATGATCCAGGTTGTACAACCGTACAAAAGCCACAAAAGATTGTTGCCGGAAAGGGAGTGAAGCAAATTGAAGCTGTCACATTGGCCGAGAGAGAAAAATTAGTGACAGTATGTTGTGCTGTCACCACTTCTGGGAATACTATTCCACCAATGCCTACTTTTCCTAGAATAAATTTTTGTGACCACTTTGTTTGTGGTGGTCCAACAGGATGCATTGGAACTGCGAATCCATCCGAATTGATGAATGGACAGAGTTTTTAACTGTTCATGAAGCACTTTTTGACTCATGTACAATGCATCCCACAGCGAGCAGCTTTATTGCTACTTGACAATCATGAATCGCACATTAACCTAGAAGTTTTGGATGTTGCGAAGGCCAATAGAGTTGCTATGTTGTTCTTTCCGCCTCACTGCTCACACAAGCTGCAGCGATTAGACAGATTTGTCTACTTTCCTTTTATAAAATTCTTCAATGCTGGATGTGACACATAGATTAATGCAAATAAAGGCAAATCAATGACTATTTATGACATTCCAATCTGTGTACGCTATGCATTTCCTCAGGCTATGACAATAAAAAACATATGTTCAGGGTTTAAAGTGACCGGAATCTGTCCATTCAAAAGCTGTTATAGTCACTGCTAGGACTTGGCGGTCCGTAACTTTTAAAAGGCACGGACCGCCTAGAACTAGCACGTGACTATGGTGTAGTTTGAAGTTCCTTCTTTAGTTACTATCGGTCAAGAACTTCCTGTCTTCGCTACTGGTAATAATAATAATGATAATAACAATAATTGTGATTTTTTATATAAATTTTGACTTTATTTAGATGTAGAACCAGATAATACTGAGCATATCGGACCATTAACTCCAGGAGTTCCCAAAACTCCACCAGAAAATGTTGCAAAAACCCCAAAAGAAATTTTTGAAGAATTTGAAAGCGGTCGGCCAATATTAGACGTTTCGACACCACAAGTTTAAAAAAAAAGAGATTGCCAGAAACAAAGTAGGAAAAGAATACAGAAAAAATGAAGAAAGAAGATACAGAAAAAACTGCATAAAAAGAGCCAGAAAAGAAAATATTTACAAAAATTATATTAAAAAAAGTCTATTCTGTAAAAGATAAGGTTATCAAAAGAAAACGCAAGACAAAAAACCTAAAAACCGTAAAAAGTCTTCACTAATTTATAATAGCGATCAAGTAGAAGCATGCATATACTGCCGAGAACTGTTTGGTGAGTCCAATCCGGGAGAAAAGTATATATATATATATATATATATATATATATATATATATATATATATATATATATATATATATATATATATATATATATATATATATATATATATATATATATATATATATATATATATATATATATATATATATGTGTGTGTGGGTGTGTATTTATATATAAATATATATATATATGTTAAAGTGCATTTTTTATTATTAAGCATGACGTATTTGCCAATAATAAGTTGAGGCTTGTTAATTGGCAGCTTATGTTTTTTGATAAGAGGACGGAAAAGAACCCATTTAGTTTTATCATTGTTAAGAGATAATATGTTAGTTTTAAACCAGTAAGATATTTTGATTAACTCGATGTTCAGGTAATAAAATGAAGTAGAAATGCTTTTGTGTGATATAAATAAATTAGTGTCATCAGAAAAAGTAATTGTTATTAAATCTGAGACTTTGTATTGGCCGTTAATATAAATCAAGAAAAGAAGAGATCTTATTATGGATCCTTGAGCAACTCCATATATAATATTTAACAAATTTGATGAAAATGTTTCATCGGCGTAAACAAATTGTTTACGATTTGTTGATTAACTTTTCAGTCATTTTAAAACATTTCCTGTTATAAGATATTATTTTGCCTATTATTGTGATGCTTCCTGTGTCACAGTGCTCATGGAACCAAGTTTTGGATCCGACGCATTGAATCCAATCATCTTTTTTTCTTTTGTATTTGTAAAAGAGTCCGCAATCATCACAAAACGTATCTTCGTCATTCTTACTTCTCTTTTTCGATGATTTTCGAGTTTTCTTCAAATTATGTTTCGTGACCATTTTTATTTGACTTGGCCAGGGCATTTATAAGCATCTTTAAGATTAAAACAATAAAATAATGAGGTTATGGAAAAAATAAAAATAACAAAAGTGCATTTAAAAGGAAAGGTTATTCCGTACACACACACACACACACATATATATATATAATATATATATATATATATATATATTTATATATATATATATATATATATATATATATATATATATATATATATATATATATATATATATAATATATATATATATATATATATATATATATATATATATATATATATATATATATATATATATATATATATATATATATATATATATATATATATATATATATACATATATATATATATATATATATATATATATATATATATATATATATATATATATATATATATATATAAGGGTGTCTCAAAAATATGTTATCAATGAAATTTTAATGTGCGGAGTACTACATTTGGCATAATTTTGTCCATAAAAAAAAAAGAAAAAAATTAAGTTTCTAGCTATAGGGAAGGTTATTTTGGTAAATTTACTTTTATTTCAATAAATAAATTTTGATTTTTACCCGACTCAACTTTTTATATTGTTTTGACAAAAGTCTGGCCAACAATAAAAGTTAATGATGCGTGTTTGATAAACAATAAAAATTAATGATGCGTAAATTTAACTTGAGTCAATATATAATTAACCCTTTCCTGACGCGTGACCCGCACCACGGTGCATAAAATCTGTTCCTAAATGACGTGTGAACCGCCTGGCGGTCCATCAATAATTTTAAATTTTCCTGAACATCTATAGGGGTTTGAGAAAACATTAAATATATATCTGAAAAAGGAATAATTTCTTAAGTTGATACTTCAAACCGTTTGTTATTTGCATTTATAGATCGATCAAAAATTAGTTTTGAAAAATGGCTAAAAAGCGAACAAGTTATACTGATATGAATGAGATCCTTGATATTTTGTTTGATGATAGTGATGTAGATAGTGATATTGATATTGATCTTGATAACTCTAGTGATTCTGAAAGTATTTTAGATTATGCAAATGAAGAACTACTACCCTTGTCTGAAGATTTACCAGTTCAAAATTTAGTTTTACTTTCACCATCCACCACAAATACTCCTAAAAATCAAAATTTCTGCAATGATATTTCTTTATCTGAGGAGAGAGCAAATAATGACCTGATTATAGAATCTGAAACTGAAGAAGAAATTTATGAGGAATCATCTAGTGATATAAGTTTAGAATCTGATGGTGAAAAAGAATGTTATGAAACTCAACAACTATCTTATAATGTTTCACAGCCCCAGAAGCGTGTGAGAACCAGAGGTGGAAGTAGAAATGTAAGTGGTTTACATTCTTTTGATCGTGTTGCTTTTGTAGATAGAGGAGCTTGTTATAATCTACAACCTAACCAAGGCCAGATTAGGGTTAGGTTTCCTCGTGTTCGTGGTGGTCGATCACATCAACAGTTCATTAATCGTGTTGTTCCAGATCAAACAGAATTGCAGCTAGAATGGGAGCATGTTGCTGCTGATAATGAGGAAAAATCTAATGACACTTTTCCATTCTTTTCCACTGAAGGTCTAAATGTTAGAATAAGTGGAGACAGTACTCTTGACTTTTTTGAAGCTTACTTAACCAATCCTATTTTAGAACATATTGTTTCTGAAAGTAACCAATACTGCAAAGATTTTTTGAGCAAACACCCTGAAAAGGCCAATAATTCTTACCTTAAGAATTGGAAAGCTGTTACAGTAGTTGAAATGAAAACCTTTTTTGGTCTAATTATATTAATGGGTATTGTACATAAACCAAATTTGAACATGTATTGGTCCACCGATGATCTTTATTGGACTCCAATTTTTTCAAAAACCATGTCTCGAGACCGTTTCAAAGTTATCCTCAAATTTCTTCATTTCAATAACAATAATGATCCCAATCTTAATCTTAATGATCCTAATAGAGATCGATTGCATAAGGTCAGACCATTTGTCAATATGATCAGAGAGCGTTGTCGAAAAGTTTACAGTCCAGGACAACACTTGAGTGTTGATGAATCCCTTGTTCTTTTTAAGGGCAGATTACATTTTCGTCAATATATAAAGACAAAAAGAGCACGATTTGGAATAAAGGTATATGAGTTGACTACAGCTGATGGTATTACACTTGATTTCTTAGTGTATTGTGGTACTGGGATGTATGATGATGACAAAAATTCTACAATGCCTTCAAGCCAACGTATACCAATAGAGCTGATGGGACCATTTCTAAATAAAGGTCATATAGTTTTTACTGATAATTACTATACAAGCCCTTCTCTTGCCAGCTACCTCTTGTCCAAGAGGACTTATATTTGTGGAACTATTCGCGCAAACCGAAAACACTACAGCAAAGAGATATTAAATGATCAACTTGCAAAAGGCACTGCTGTTTTTTACAAAACTCGCAACGAAGACAATAAAATGTTAGCCTGCAAATATCGTGCAACTAAAGACAAATCAGGTAACAAACAAAAAGTTGTTTACATGCTGTCAACATACCACAATCCAGTGATGGTGGAAACAGGAAAATCTGATAAAAATGGTAACATTATACTCAAACCATCAATGGTCAAGTCATACAATGTGCATATGGGTGGTGTTGACCGGGTAGACCAGCAATTACATGGAATTCAGGCTCTTCGAAAATCCTATAAATGGTACAAGAAATTAGCTTTTCGTCTAATTCTTCAATGTGCTTTAAATTCACAAAAGATTTATACACATAGTACTGGCAGGCACATTTCATACTTGGATTTTTTGATTAGTAACATAAAGTTGATATTTTCACTAACCCCTGAGATCCCTCACAACCCTTGTCTTGTTGTTGGAGAGGATTTTGAAAGACTTACTGGCAGGCATTTTCCTTCAATGTTGCCACCAGGCAAGCCAGGCAATGATGATAGGCACCACAAAAGATGTCGTGTTTGTTATGCAAAGGGCAAACTGACCGCCAAAGGACATCCCTTGAAAACTGTTTTTGTTTGTAATTTCTGTCCATCACAACCTGGGTTACATCCTGATGAGTGTTTTCAAATTTATCATACTGTTTTGGACTATTCCTAAAAAGATATTATGTATGTTTATTCATACATAAAATGTTTTCTCAAGCCAAATGTGTATATATTTTATTTGAAGGAAATTTCCAATTTGTTGGTGTCTTTACAAAAAGTTAAATATCTTTTGATTAAATTATCAAACTTGTTTAATTTTTTTTTTGTTTGATCACCACTATAAATGCCTATCTTATTTAATATTAAAAACTATATGTTTATGAATTTATCTGTAAATGTTTTAAGATTAAATTAAGAAATTATATACTTTTGTTTATTCAATATGTTGTTTTTTCAATCGGGTGACTTTTTTTTTTTTTTTTTTCAAATATGAGATTTTTTCAAATAATATTATTCTTTAACAAAAAAAACAAGGTCTAGTTTGTTATATTCTGACAAGTAGTTTTTATTTTATGGCCTTTCAATTGTTCATGATACAAATTCGTTATTTTACGCGCAGTCATATAGAAGTTTTTAACTCAGTCGCGAAAGGGTTAAAGCAGAAATTCTTCTAAAACACAGGTTTGAATTTTTATATAAAACTTATTTAACAGTTTCACTATTTTTTTATTATTAGTTGTTTTCTATAATCCAATACGTCTAATAGGGCAGGTCGGTTTTGGAACTGAAGTTTTGGACTAGTTGAGAAAGATGCCTAGTAATATATTATTATCATTTATAAAAGCTTTTTCAACAAATTTTAATAGTTTTTGTAGCATTTGAATATTCTTGGTGAATATTATTGATATGATTCAAGTTTGAATGTAAATTTTTATAAGTGTTGAGAGAAAATATCTTTAATCATTTCAAAATACAATTGCTTGAGATTAATAATGAAATGGTTATAATGTTTTAAAAATAAAACATTTTTTTATAAAAATAACTAATTTTTTTTATAATTAATATAGGAAATAATGATTTAATAAAAAAAATTTATAATTTTAATATATTTCTACGAAACTTTCTCCTAAAGTTACTTTTAAAAATTAGCGGAAATTTTTGCGCTCGTTCAAAAATAAATAAACAAACTTTTAGATTGATAATTGTTATTAAAGTCGTTATATTTGCTTTAACATATGTTATTTACAATAATATGTTTTAATGAAATGCCTAAAAACCATAAAGTTGTTTTAACACGTGGCAGTTTTGCTAAAAAATTTGGTGGTCAGCCTTCACCTTTAAATGAAGCAGAGCCACCAACCATTCGCCAGATTATTCAATACAGCTATTTCCTTAAAGACATCAACCAAGACTTAAAAGATTATGACATTGCAAAAACTATAGCAATTAATGTGATAAAAATATGGCACACTGTGAATCCAAAGTTACCACTATATGATAATTATTATGTGGTAAAGTTAATAAATAAACTATGCTTCATGAAAGCAAAACAAATTAACCAAAAATCTCTTTCTAAAGTGAAGTGTAATAACCTTGAGAAGAGTTTAGACACTCTTTTTGATATTTCAGCTTGCAAATGTAATCTACTTGTTCGTTCTTGTAATGATAAATTTGTAAAGTGCTTGGAAGACAATTGTCAAACACAACATATAGTTTGCACATGTCCTCTTGACAGAAAGATTGAGATCATTTTAATATTAAAGTCATATATATATATATATATATATATTTATATATATATATATATATATATATATATATATATATATATATATATATATATATATATCTATATATATATATATATATATAAATATGTATATATTATATATATATATATATATATATATATATATATATATATATATATATATATATATATATATATATATATATATATATATATATATATATATATATATATATATATATATATATATATATATATATATATATATATATATATATATATATATATGATAAGTGCTAATATAACATTTTGCAAGAGATGTGTTTGAAAATTTGATTTGTTGCTTGACAAAACATAACAAAACTGCATACTTATCTCAAAATGACCAAATTTTGCACTTATCATAAATTGACGAATGAATAAATGATATAAATTGTGTTTTTATTTTAAAAGATTCATCGTTGTTTTTCTAGGTTCCATTAGAAGATAGAATGTATTTGAAAAATCAGAGAGCAAAAATAGGTCCTAAGGGGTTGTTTCAACTTGGATCCATTGATCGTAAAAGTGTTAATAAGACAAACAAAGTTTCTACTAGAAATAAGAAATGTCAGAAGCAGGTTTTAAATGAAGTTTCTCAACAAAAAAGCAATACGTATACATCATTTGATAACAACATGGAAAGGTTGGATGCAGCAGTAATGAATGATGATGAACACTTGAAAAGTTACAGTAATGAAATAAGTGAAGTATTAAAGGTATATGTTGTCATTTAATGTACTTTTTTTACTGTTATGTACCTTTAATATTTTCATCTTTTTTTGCTTGAATGTTTTTTATAGACTCCTGTTAACTTTGACAATGAACATTGTTACAAACCAATTAGAAATATATCTGGGGCTTACAATTTGTTTAAACCATCAAGATATGCTTTGGAATTAATTAGGGCTAATGTTTCATCAAGTATTGGGGCTAGCCTTGCTAATGCTTTCCTCTTAGATTTGCAGGCTGTGGGCCTACTTTGGCCAAATCTTAAAAATAGATACAGTATTTATTGATAAATCAAAAATTGATAGAGAGAAAACTAGAGTGAAAAGTATAAGTCAAGATAAGCATATGGAAGATATTAATAGCATAATATGTATTGGAGTTGATGGAAAAATTGACAAAGACACTTTATTTTACAGAGAAGTTAAGTATCCAAACGGAAAAATTAATTTAAGAAAAGATAAACAATCAGAGATCTATTTAACTTTTACAGTAGAGTCTGGGTCTGAAATTGGATCATATCTTACTCACAGAGTCATTCCAATTAAAGGTGCTACAGGACTTTTGTTAGGAGATGAAGTTGCTAGTGTCTTAAATGAATTTAAGATTGCTCATTCTCTAAAAGCTATCCTCCTTGATAATACTGCTACTAACACTGGTTTGAAAAGTGGGCTTGTAATAGCTGTAGAAAAAAAAAAAAAATCAGCATATTGCACATTATTGGCTGTTCACTTCACCAAAATGAACTTCCCTTTCGAGCTATTTTTAACCATCTTGATGGAGGCACCAAAAGCCCTAATCTTTTTAGTGGTCCAATTGGAAAACTTTGTGAAAATAACTATCAAGATCTCCCTCAAGTTGACTTCATAAAAATTAGTGGCCATCTAGATAACATACATTTTCATGAAAAGACGTTAAAAGATTTGAGTTGTGATCAAAGACTTCTTCTAGAATATGTTCTTGGAGTTTCAAAGGGAAATGTTGATCATAAATATGCAAAGTGGAAAATTGGACCATTAAATCATTCAAGATGGTTAACTTTGGCAATTCGATTATTGTGTATTTGGACAAGAGGCACATATCTACCAGAAATGCAAGATAAGCTTCAACAAGTTATAAAATTTATTGTGCAAGTGTATGCAGTTAGCTGGTTTGAAATAAAATTGGATAATAAGTTTCACAATCAGCAGTTATACATTTTTAATATGATTAAAAGAATCAAAGAACAGTCTAAGGAAATCAAAACTATCGCATTAAAAAACTTGCAACACAATGCTTTTGCTTTGCTGCCTGAAAATCTATTGTACTCCATGATGAAATCTGATGAATATAAAGTCAGAGAAGCTGCGACCAGAAAAATTTTAAGTATCAGGTAAACATAATATTATTAAGTAGTTCATTAGGAATTTAATGTTTTACTCTAAGGTGACAAATGGAAAGAGTCTTAATAACCGGTTGAGCATTTTTGGAAAAATTAAATTGTAAACCCTTGAAAATTTTTATCAGCAAGCAGAAAAAACAAGTTCTAAATTACTAAATGCGCAATTTCGGATGGGTAAAATTTCAAAACTGATAATGCGCCGGAACTTTAATTTGACACCTTGGTCTAAAAATATAACAAAAAATTAATTTATTAAATTTTGTTTTTAAAAAAAACTTAAAGAAGATCAAAAAAAGATTTTTATTTTTAGAATTTAAATTTAATTCATTTAGAAATATGACGGTGCATACAACAAGATTAAACAAAATCACTGCAATAAATACTGATGCATATCATTGGTCGGATTTAGTAGACCTTTCTCAAACAGGCATTTGTGAACCAGCTCTCACTGAACAAATTTTATCTCAGCATTTACAAGAATCATTGCTTAATGGAACGAAGTTTGAGTTACCGGTATTGCCTTCTCATACTCAGAGTGTTGAGAGAGCTGTGAAAATGACATCTGAAGCTTGCCATACAGTGTATGGAATAGAAGCAAGGCATAAACATATCATTGCAAAAAAATTAGGTCGTCAAAGGAGACCTAATTTTTCTTCAAAGGGTTCATATTGTCAAAAGTATGATGACGTTGTGATCTAAATAAACTGTATTTTAACAACAAATAAAACTTTTTTCTTGAAGCTTGTTTTTTTTGTTGTTGTTTTTTTAATAAGAAATATTTAAAAAAGAAAAACAACAAAATTAAAATTGAATCTTGTTTTTGTTGCATTAGCTTCTATAATTATCTGCTGTTTTTAAATATTTTTTTATTAACCCCCTCATATCGGCTTTTATATTAAAACTAAATTTTATTTCCTCAAAAATTGGCTATCAAAAAAACCTTTATTTTTTGTTTTTACTTATTATCACGTTAGTTTGCAACTTTCTCAACATGTCCAATGTTAAAACCTAAAAAAAAGTTAAAAATCGACCTGCCCTAACGTCTAATGCGATTTTTTTATATAAAGTAAATTTTAGAAAATGTCTCTGCAGAGACATTTTTTAACGCATCACCAATATCTGTTCTCAGTAAATTAGCGTGATAATTTATGTCAAAGCTACATGGAAGTGGAGACAATTTCTCTATTTGTAGGAAGTCTATTAGGGGCAAAAACAGAGTTTTGCCCCTAATAGACTTCCGACAAATAGAAAAATGCTCAGAAGGTATTTCTGGTTTAATCTCAAAAACACAATAGGTAAATCTGTAATTAATTAAAAAAAACATAACATTTTTTACATGTTTAATGTTAACTTTTTTATGTTTTTTTATTTTATTTTTTTGCACCACACAGATCAACATCAAAATAAACATAAAGTTCAGATTATCGGATTGTGTACTGACACAACATCCACTGGCAAAAATAAAGGTACCCTAAACATTACTATTTTTTAAACCCTTAAAATGTTCAATTCTCTGGTTAATGTGCAGACATCATCATCTATGAAAGACACGTGGTTCATGTGATAAAAGAAATTTTTGGTCCAACAGGTAGTCCTAGCAAAAAACTTTACGTAATTCTCCAAAAACTATGGCCGCAGGTTTATGAAGCTGTAAACAAATTTGAGAGAGTTGTAAAGTTTGACTGGTCCTAAGATGCTTTTAGGCCCGTCTCATTACTGTTCAAACTTGCCTTGGATACTCAAGAGTTCTATATCACAGCTCTTCATAAGAATACTTTCCAGAGAGGTGATTACAAGTATCTTTGTGAGCTTCTGGCATTTTTTCTAGGAGCTGAGTTATTGAACTTTTCATTTAAATAGCCTGGAGCTTATTATGAAGCAAGATTTATGACTGATGGTTTTATTGGTTATTCAGATGACTCAAACTTACCACCCGGCTAATTCCGAGACAGTTAGAAAAAATAAATGAAACAAGTTGAAAGCTGCGACCAAGCACCTTTCAGATCAAACTAGACTCTTCTTTCTAAAAAGCCCGAATGCTTATTAGGCACCTGATGATTTAATGGCGTTCAATAATACTTTTCAGCTACAAACAATATACAAGTTTAAAGAGTTTGCAGCAATAAAAAGGGCTTTTACGAACAGAGTCTTATACGTCGTACTTGGTATCTGTCTCCGCAACAAGTAATTTTTGCTTTTGCTGATAACAATCTAAAAACCAAAATTAAGACCAACATGTTAAACAAGCTGCATTCTTATGATATCCTGGAGTTAAAAGGTCTGATTAAAAAGAGACCTGAAACTAAGAAATCAAAATTAGACGACTTTGTCTGCAAACAATCCTTTTGTTCTACTAGAGATCTCCAAGAAGGAACTTCTGCTATAGAAATAAAAAGGTATCAAAGCATGTGAAAATGAGAAAGTTTCCCAGTCTTTTACTTACTTATCTAAGCGTGTAAGAACACTTGCAGTTGTAAATGACCGTGCAGAACGCCACATTAAATTAATTAAAGATTTCATTTAGAGAACACACAATAAAGACAGGCTTAAGGCTAATCTCCGGGTTTTTTGTTCAATAACATGAAATATAAATGGGATTTAAAGTTGTTATTAATAATAATGGTTGTTGATGTATAAGTAGTACTTTTTCTGAATTATGTATTTGTAATTTAGGTAGTTCAGAGGAATCGGAAAAAGATCTAAAAATTATTTACAAAAAAACGCTACAAAAAAAGATCTAAAAATTATTTAGTTTATCATTTATTTGTATAAATAATATTGGTGTATGTTATATTACAATAATAATATAAATTATTAGAGTATAATACTATTTTGGTTTAAAGTAAATATTAAATCTCTAAATTTATTTTTTTATTTACTACAATAAAGGTAAATGATCAATTTAAGGTTGAAACCACGACATTTCAAAGACGGATACAGTATTTTTTGATGTTTGAGGTAAGTGATTTTTTGATGTTTGAGATAAATAAATAACCTCTTCAAACTGAGGGGTTCGAATCGTGAGTCAAACTTTATATTGTCATAATTATAAAACTAAAAGATTATTGCGTGAATTTTGAATCTCATCGATGAATATAAATTTAGCTAAGAATAGTAAAAAAATAATGTATCAGCATGTTGCTCAAACGTTTGAAGCAGATGCAGCCAAAACTTTAGAGTATTTTTGTGCCCAGGTTCCAATCATTGGAGTTTTTAGCATCCTTATTTGACATAAGTATAAACTTAAATGTTTGGAGTTTGCTGTATGTCTGGATGTTACAGTTGAATCTCGATATCTAGACTACTTGATATCTCGAACTTTTGTGTATTTTGAGCATTATTTCCGGTCCTTTGCACACTTGTTTGAGCATAAATCCTCTTATTATCTTAAACTCTTGGTATCTCAAACCTTTTCTCCGGTTATCTTAGAGTTCGAGATATCAAGAGTCAACTGTATCTCAAACTTTAAAATATGCTGCATTTGCTTATGCGCCTGCATTCTTAAAATTATTTGTTAAACTGTTCATTTTGTTACATTTAAAACAAATTTCTCCTTAAAACTGATGATTTTTTTTGTTTTTTATTTTGTATTTATAGACAAAATGCAGTATTCTATATCTATTTATCTATATCTATCTATCTATCTATCTATCTATCTATCTATCTATCTATCTATCTATCTATATATATATATATATATATATATATATATATATATATATATATATATATATATATATATATATATATATATATATATATATATATATATACACACATATTTAATTTATACATACATATTTAAATTAATACAAAACATAAATTAATCTTTTATATTTTTAAACAATAAATATCATGTCCTTAAAATATTTTTGTTTGTTATATTATTTAGGTGCCCCAAGATGACCTAACGGTCTTGTCACAGAGCACCGCAGAAGTGCATTTAACCAGGAATTTCATGCCTCCTTCCTTACCGTGACACGTAAATATGTTCAAAGCTCGTTTCGAGCCTGGATCTCCTGCTCATGAAGCAAGCGCTCTAACCACTGCGCCACGGCCGCACAGTTAGCACAGTATAATTAGTTCACCTATTTTTAAAACATCTTTAATTGAAATTAGTACAATAAAAATTTATTTTTTACTTTTTGTATTTATTACTTTTTTTTATTTATTACTTTTTTTTATTTAGTTCTTGTCTTTATTATATGTCACTTCAGAACCAAATATCGTGGTTTCTTTTAAAAAAAAAAAAAAAAAAAAAAAATTAACTAATAATAAAACAGACGGAAGAAACTATTTTTAGATTGGGTCAAGATAAGGACAATTCTTCATATTATAAAAGACTAAGTTAACTATGGATTTCAACCATTAAGCGAAAACCAGATAATGACTTAGGTAATGGGGATGTAACTGCAATCCACGAAGTTAGACAATTTTCTATGTTATAAAGTTTTTTAATTCATCAAGGTTATGAAATTCTTTTTCACGGTACTTAATCCACAACATTTTAATATTCGAGCAGCAAATCCATTCAATAACTTCTTTAATAAAGTCGATGTCGTTGTTGAGGAAAAGATCTAATTCTTCACAAAGATTAATCCACGGAAGAAAATTTTCTTCAAAGTCTTTTTTCGATATAATTTGAGATGTTTATAGCCAACCATTTAATCAGGTTTTTCGGTTTCCATCCTTCGAAATTCGAAATCAGGTTTTTTGGTTCCATCCTTCGAAATTCGAAATCAGGTTTTTCGGTTTCCATCCTTCGAAATTCGAAATCAGGTTTTTTGGTTTCCATCCTTCGAAATTCGAAATCAGGTTTTTCGGTTTCCATCCTTCGAAATTCGAAATCAGGTTTTTCGGTTTCCATCCTTCGAAATTAATTGATTGATCTAAGTAGACGCGGCGAACATTAGTTGAGCATTGACTTAAAGATATTTTTCTTCATAACTTAAAAATATTTTTACGTACAATCAGCTCTACTAACATTCTTTCAGATTTTATGTAATGATATACAAAATAATTATCGCAAGAGGTTTCGTATGAAGTTTTTCCGTCGTTAATCGAAATCCACCACTCTTGATTACCAATGAATGACTTTATTTTATCAGTAAATGATGTTTGACTTTCATAAAAGCATTCAATGAATAAGTTATAATTGCCATAACTTTTACGTAGAAAATCTAAATTTTTATTAACGAATAAAGTAATAATTAAAATGATATTACTCCATACATTATAATATAGTATGTTATAATGCCAATATTATAAGTAAAGTATAATAAAATAAAAATATGCAAATTTTACAAAAGAATACTAGATACATTAATAAACTTAGAATGGTAAAAATCTAAAAAGTAAAATTTACTAATCAGATTATAAAATATACTTTCAATGAAAACAATAAAAATATAATAATTATTATTAAATAACAGGTTTTATTGATTAAAACATAATAACTTATTTTATTACAATTAATTATAAATGTAAATTACATAAATATTATTAAACAAATTTATCATTTATATAAACTAGAAAGATACTTCGTTATACTTCATTATTACTTCATTGTACTTACATGATTATTCCAAACAAATTGAAAAACTCATTAAAACACAATCCCATAATGTAAAAAAATAAAAGACTAAGTCTGTCAAAAATGGCTGGTTTTAATTTTCAGGCAATTATTATATAATTACAAACAATATATTTTTATAGATTTTAGTGGTAGTTAGTTTTATGAATTACTTACTTTGTTCAAATTAATTTACAAATTCAAAGGCGACATATTTTTTGTTATACCTCCTTCCATCGACACTGGTTGAAACGACTTTATTCGCATGCTTAGAGCTCATTCGATCTATTAACCTCAGTATCTATTTCAAAAAAAAAGGTTTCAGTTGAATGGAAACACCCTCCTTTTTTAATGTCCTAAAGGCGCAGATTTACCTTATTGATTGCGTAAACATTTAACGTAAGTATCTCTAACGTAGATTGCGTGACATTTTTCGCGGTGTTTTTTAAAATTCAAAGCTTAGAAAATAAAATTTCAACCATTTATTAAGACTATATCAAATTTGCAAAGCAAAAGACGAAGAAAACGGGCCACGGGGAGCTAGGTATGTTAAATCCGCTTGTTATTACAAAACATTTTAAATTTTTTGAATCTGGGCGTATATATTTATAAAAATATATATGTATGTATGTTGTAAAAAAGACTTTTATTAGTTTAATTTTTAAGTATAATTATTAATATTTTATATACAATTGTTATATACATTTTATTTATTATGTTTCGGACCATAGTTTTTTTTAGAGCATCCGCTGATTATTAGGAATCCACTGACGAGAGTGCAACAAGCGAAAAAATATTTTAGACCGCTTAACTGTAGCTTTTTTAGTTTTTATTTGACTTTTTTTTCTCCTGCAATATTTCTTTCACAACAGCATTTCTCAACTCTTTTGGTATTTTGCTGCTCTTATGAACATGAACTAGTAAATTATGTGTATTCTTTGAATTACCTTTTCCACAATATTTGCAACTCTATGAGATGGTTGTTTCACTTAAGGTTTTTAGAAAAAGCTTTTTGACTTTACTGCTTTACGTTTTATGTGAAATACAAATGATTATAAAGAACTAAGAGTCCACAAAATAAAATAAAATCGAAAAACTCTTCGAAAGAAACATAGTAACATCCCATATTGTCAAAAAACTTTTATCGAACAAAACGTATTACTTCTTTCGGATGACGGCATGTTTTTCAAAAATACGTCGCGAAAAACACGTTTTTTTCGCGACATGTTATATATCCGCACACCTCTACTTTGGACAGTGTATTTTTTTAAAACCAGACAGCTCTTTAAATTCTCTACATTTCAAAATGAGATTGTTTTCATTTGAACATCGAATACCTAACCTTTACATAAATAACTTGGAAATCCAGCATTCAGTGTGTTGTTAGTGAAAATTTTAATTTTCAGCACATGGTTGTTTTCAAAATTATTTTTATGCTACATAGTTATTTTTTTATTGAACCTGCATGAGCATATATGTATCTAATGAGCATTTATGTATCTAATTAACTTTTATGTATCTTTTAAGTAAATAAATCACCCAATTTTGAAAATAAAAGCTTCCCGACTATGGGCATTTGTGGTATTGTACAATCCAAAATGAATCTAGGCTTATTTTACACCATCTCTTTTAAAATAAATGTTTTGAACATTAATTTCATAAACTACTATTGTTATTTAAAAAAAATATGGTTTATACAATATAAAAATTTCATAAAACTTCACATTTTTTTTAAATTAGTTATAATGATAATAAAGTGTAGAAATTTGTGCTTAAATTAAATGGCTTAATAATTAATAAATTAATAACAATATAATTGAAATAACAATTTCTTATTTATCGTGGATTAGTTGCTAATTCAAAGATTTATTTAAAACTAATGGTTTTCAGTTTTTCTTTGATTTTATTAAGTTGTCTTGTTAATTAAGTATATAAAATCACTTTTTCTTTTATTTCTATAACTTGTTTTTGTGATATGGAGAAAATAATTAAAAAGCAAAAGACTTTAAAGATCTTCTTGGTTCGCACAAAGATAATTTACTTTCAAATGGTTTTGTGTACAATGTTTTTTTAGAACAGAAAATAAATGCTACAGAGACAGCTAAATATTTTATTCAGTAATTTAATAAAAATGAATGTAAAGTTTCGTTATTAATACTACCAATTCTGAGAGTCAACGAAAAAATCCAGCGTTTTAAAAGACACATAAATTATAGCTGGGATAGGAAAGTTGTTTTTTTAAGTGAAGACTTTAAGTTTCCACTAGCCAGGGCATCATCTCTACCTGTTCAGCCAAAGGCACCTCCTTCTCCGTCTCCATTAAAGATAATGATTGACAAAGACTGTCATTCCTGTGACAAAAGGAAACTTTGTAATAAAGCCTTACTTTAGCATTTGATGCAACAACAATTAAGGGCAGCCACATAAACCAAATTTATTTTGGTACTAAACAACATATCCTTACAGTCAGCATCACTGAATTACCAAGTGGCAAGGCAGAGCACTATGTAAACACATTACTGATTCAATTGAGGATTTAGCTAACACATATGCAGCATATTATAAATTATAGATTGCTGATGAAGGCAAAACTAATGGGCAAAATAATGTCAAAGCTGACAGACAGGGTCTTGATTAACCACGCAGCCATTGTGAAGCTAAACAGCATACCAGAAAATGAACTGTTAGATTTAAACTGTCACCTGCATCCACTTAATGGAATAGCCAGTGAGACCAGGAATATGTTAGTTTTAGAATTGCATATTGGAAAGAGGATGAAGAAGAAGATGGTGCAGAAGGCTTTGAAATACCAGTAGAAAACCTCATGGCTGACGTTGCTCTTGGTGATCTAGTTTCGTATTGATTCAGATTCTGCATTTAGTTATTTGTATTTAAATTTTAAGCAAATCTTTACAATCGCATTTTATTTTAGTTATGCATTTTAAGTTTTTTGTTCTTTTGAACTTATAATTTTTTATGATTAATTTTGTTTAACTTTATTTTGTTGTCAATTTTACTCCATTTTAAAAGATTTTCAATATTATATTAATAATTAATATTTACATAGTCTCCATTCAGCAGACTAGTAATTTATACCTTAAACATAAAGTTTATGTAATAAGTCATATACCTTAGAAAAATTAATTTACTTTTGCACTTAGTTTGTGAACTATGAATTTTTAAAATGCACCTTTGCCAAAATTTACCCCCACCCCACTTCGTTTTTTGTACCTGATAAGATGAAAATAAGCTATTTGATTCATAAAAAAATGTATCAAAATAAAGATCTAAAAATGATGAATCACTGTTTTAAATTTTATTACATTATCACAGTCGGTTTTTTAATTAGCACTTTTTAGTGCCAGTAACACAAAATTTTGGTCACGGTTTTTCTTAATTTTCTACAGCAGAAATTACCCCATTTACACACGGTAAAAAAATCATAACTTGAATCATAATTAACAGAGAGAGACAAATGAGGTGTCATTGGAAAACTCTCATTAAGCTTTATGTAACAGTATAAGTTTTGTAACTGTTTTATTATATTGAATTTTTTATTAAAGCACCTAAATCAAGAGCGTGTAGAATATGTGGAAATCTTTTAAGAAAAGACTATAAAAATATATGGAACAAATATTTCAAAGATTCTCAGTGTATTTATCTAGAGAAAATGTGTATGAATGTCATACTACTCTTAGAAGCATCAAAAATAAAAGTAACAACGTTTTCAAAGCTCCAAATAATTTGGTAAAATGTCTAACAATTAAATGCAAATCTACTTGAAATTTTATATTACGTAAGAGTATGAATGTCATTTATTTGATATGAAACTTGCTCAAGAATTTGCATTAAAAAGTAAAACTATTAGTAAAGCAGAATTTGACAAAGGCGTTTTCAAGCATGACCAATCATATTTTTTTGAATAGCAATATTACAGATTATCTTGAAAAAAGTTGTTCTTCTGCAAGATACTGTTGGAATACAAGTTTTGTGTGAGCTAGAAAGTGCAGAAAATATTTTTAAAGTATATAAACCAAGAATACTTTATTTTGAATTGAGAAAATAAAAAGGTATTGTATTGAAATAAAAATATTATTCATTAAATTTACTTGTCATTAAAATAAAACTTACTTTTAAATTCATTTAGATAAAACTAGCTTTTAAATTTTGTACAAAATAGGATGATAAAGTTTAATAAAGAGGCTGAAGTTTTTGTTTTTTAAAATACGAATAAATTTATATGTATACGTAAATATATATATATATATATATATATATATATATATATATATATATATATATATATATATATATATGTATATATATATATATATATATATATATATATATATATATATATATATATATATATATATGTATATATATATATATATATATATATATATATATATATACATATATATATATATATATATATATATATATATATATATATATATATATATATATATATATATATATATATATATATATATATATATATATATATATATATATATATATGTATATATATATATATATATATATATATATATATTCATATATATATATATATATATATATATATATATATATATATATATATAAATAGATATATATATATATATATATAAATATATATATTTATATATATAAATATATAATATATATATATATATATATGTGTGTGTGTGTGTGTGTGTGTGTGTGTGTGTGTGTGTGTGTGTGTGTGTGTGTGTGTGTGTGTGTGTGTGTGTGTGTGTGTGTATATATATACAGCAGAGTGATTAATCAAATATAAGAAAATTTTTTATTCTTGCATATAATATTATATTTGAAGTCCAATCATTATAACGGATTTATGAATTGATTTGACTTCTTTTGTTGTTTTTTAATTTATTTATAGCATCAATCATTGCTTGATTTATGCAATTCAATTTCTAAGCTAGTTATAGACCTTGAATTTGTAGATTGATATATAGATACTGGTGTTTACTTACTATCTATCGAAGTGAGTCAGAAATTTAAAAAGTTTTTTCATATCATTATAAGTGTCATAATATTATAAATAGTTCATACTATTTCTAAGATAATGATATTCAGTAACTTGGTAAATATTTAACTTTTTTGATTTTACTCTTTCAATGTGCTCTGTGCATCAGTAAACCACTTATTTTTATAATCTGATATTTTGAGTAATATTTTGTCATCATGTATTGTATAAAGGAAAATCTTGTCAAAAAATCTTGTTTTAGATTTGGAAATCAAAGAACTTATCAAATTTTATAGATTCACTTGACCATATGCTTCCGTAACACCAAAAATGCATTTACTTGAAAATCATATATATCAGTTTAATAAATAATGGAGATTAGATACAGATGTTTATGGTGAAAAATGGAGATTAGGAATAGATGTTTATTTTAAAAGTTTACACACCGAGTTCACCAATTTCAATAGATTATTCTGGCATATGGGCTGTAGTCAGCTTGAAAGCAATGTTAAAGAACTTTTTATAAAAAATCATCCTAAATCAAAAAGATATAAAGCCTAATGTAAAAAAATAATAAGAATAAATTTATAGAAATTTTTCGCGAAGTTTTTTTTATAAAAGAGTCTTGAAATTAGATTTATTATAAATTTTTGAAAATATAAATGATAAACAAAATCTTAGTTTCTTTTCTAACTTTCATTTTAAGACCTTTTTGATTTTAACCCTTTAGCAATGTAAATTTAAAAGTTAATATGAGGAGACTTTTTAATATTGAATTAAAATGTCTTTATGACTTAAAAGCTAAACATATATTTTTAAAACTTATTAGATGTATGGCTTTTTAATTCAAAATCAAAGTTTACTTTTTATATGATGCAGATGATCATTGCTAGAATTTAGATAGCTATTTTTTTGTTTTGTTTGGTATTTTAAATTTTAAACTGTTACTAACTAAACTTGAAACGTTGCTAAAGCTAAATGTTGAAAAAAAAGTTTGTATTTTATTATAAAATACCTGCTCTAATCTATATATTATTAAATTGGTAACTACTACTTTATCCAAAATTAAACAAAACTAGATTATGAATCACATGAATATCACAAAAAATATCCTGAAACTATTTGGCAACGTTTTTGATGAACTGGCTTATTTTTTAGCAATATGGCAATGTAGAACAATCTTAAAAATGCCATATTTATCAGCAGTTTTCTAGTTCTAAGTTCCCTTTTACTCACAGCTAAAACTGCATTTTATTCCATTTTTATTTAATCTTTCTTAAATAACTTCTTACTATCTTTGTTTACATTAAACACTTTTAATAATTAAGTTAAGTTATAAAAATAAGAATTTCTTTATATTTATTCCTAATATTGCTTTTCTAAATAAGGGAAACAATACTTTAGATTAATAGAAAAATCATCAAACTGTAAGCAGCATCACGAAATTGTAGTGGTATAGTCAATTATATAACTTGTTGTCCAGATACGCACCACAAAAGTCATTTTACTGAAATTAATACGATTCAAAAAGTTTAATTCCAGATATTTTTTAAAACTAGATTCAAAAAGAGGATAAAAATACTCTCTGAATAATATAAACTTTTTATAAGTAAAGCAATTTAGCAATAGTTCAGGATAAATCTTTTGTCGTTGTATCGCTTAAGAAAATACGTAAACTTTATTTTTTGCAAACTTATTGATGCGTTTTGGTACTTTTAATGTATTTTGGTATTTCTAAAATTAAGTTTATTTTTCACAATAAGAATTTTCAAGCACAATAATTTAAAATATTTTATTAAAAATCTTTTTTAAGAAAACATTTGTTTTTAGCTGAAATACAAGACATCAGGCATAATTGTACCATTATACCTTACTGTTCCAATATACCCCGCTCCACCCTACCTCGATTTGAAAAAAATGACTGGTAAAAGTGAATAACTTATAATTTTTCCTTACAATATCTAGAGTAAGAATATATTTTGCTATTTTTATCCAAAAATTTTTATTCTCAAAATATTCTTCATATAATTGAGGTGATGCTGTACTTTATTTTACCTAAAAACCTAATTATTTCAAACAAAAAATTTTCTTTCTTTACGACTTAATTTTTTTTTTTAATTTAATGAAGAGCTAATCAATTATATATTTTAAAAACTTTTTTTCTTTTTTTGATTGCGAAGACTAATTTAAAAAGGAAATCAACCACTAAAGTTTTAGTTTTTGCGTAAAACTGCTTTGCCATTTTATAAAAAAGCTAATTTAATGCGCATGCTCACAATAAATTACTATGCTGGAATCACCCACGGCAGTCTCAAATTGATGCTTATTGGAACTTTATTTTGAGCATGCGCAGTCAACAGTTGTAAAACAGAAAATTGAAGTTTTTTTCGATTACTATTTTCTGAAGCTAAGCTACTTTAACTTGAATTTTTATGAGTTTTTCAAACTTTATGTAAGCTGTAGCGATTTGTTTCAGAGTTGGCAGATAAATCTTAATATTATAAATTTTGCTGTTGAAATTATGATTTTTAACGAAAACTTTTAAATTGAAATGTGACTTTTTTTTTTTGAAATGTTGTGTTTTTTAATCAGCTATATTATAATAGAACGAATTTTCTTTTGCTGAAAGTAAGTTGTTTTGATTTCTTCATTTTGTTGATCACTTTTTAAAGTTGATTCAAGAGACCAGTAATTTTTAAGGCACATTTTTATTTATCTTACATAACTGCTATATTTAGATATCTTTTAAATATCGACCATGCAACCAAATTAAATCTAATTTGTAGAATATGTGAAGAAGATATAACAAAAGATCCAGTTGATGTAAATATATATTCCAAAAGAATTGGAAATTCCTAATATATAAACACCCACAAAAAATTATCTTTTAGATGCTATACCAACTTAAGGAGCATTGAAAAAGGTTCAACTTCTAGTGTTAAAATCAGTGAATTGGCCATTACCATGTGCAAACAATTGTTCTTGTTTCCTCACAATTTCTGGAAAGAAAGTTAAAAAAAATAAACCTGGTCGACCATTTATCATGGAACAATATCAGAAGAGGTCGACAAGGCCTATCGTAAATAACTTAATTAGTACTATACCAAATTCAACGTTGCTTATAAATGTAATTGATATTGATCCTGTAACAAATCCCCATTTAAACTTATGCATATGATAGTTACGCAACAACATTATATATAAGCCACTTACATTAAAAGAATGTCAACACTCGTGTGTCAAGCTCAGCGTGTATATTTAAGGTGATTAAAAGAATGTTGGAAACTGAATCTAAATGCTTTATTTGTGGACAAAATATTCCTTTAAATTCAGTTTTAAATTCTGTTTATTTAACACAAATGATAGAACACATTCTTTTAGATTGTAATAAGAAATGAAAATTAAAGTATGCAGTTAAAGACACTGAGCTTAAAAAACTACATGGAGAAAACTTTGTTGGTGAAAAACTGTTGCAAACTCTTTCCAAAAAAACTCCAAATGGAATTAATACAACTCTTTCTGATATATTTTATTAAAAGAAAATGATACTATTCCACTGATTGTAGAAGATGCTGAAATTGCATGTAATAAAGCAAAAGCTAGATAACTATAAATCAAACTTTTATGCTTTTCCTTATGGAGGACTAAGGGTAAACACATTTTAAATGCATAAAAAAATTTGTTGTAGTTGTTGTTGTAAATATTAAAATATAATTTGATTTCTTTCTAGCCTTTGCATTTTACTTCCAGCTCAATGGCATATAAAGACGATTCAGATGTCAGTAGGAGGACAACTAAGAAAAGACATTTAGCTGTTATAAACTCTTAAAATGTGATGCCTGCTTCAGCCAGAACCTTGTAACTTCAACAAACCTCTGCTATTTTAAATTTATTTGGAAAAAAGATCAAATTAAAGTATTAAAAATGTCGAACATTCCTTCTTCAGTAATATGTGCGGAAGAAATGGTTAGTATAAAAGCTCATATGGGAATCACTTATTTAAACATGAAGATACTTGCAAGGTAAAGTATTTTAAATTTGATCCCATGAAAAAAATAAAAATGCTTATAAATAAAAAAGTTTTTGAATTCAAAATGTTCAAAATTTTATATTAGATGGCTCTAAACAAGAGGTATTAAATGTGCAACAAAACAACAAAAAAATCTAAACAAGAGGTATTAAATGTGCAAAAAAAACAACAAAAAGTAACTATATCTTAGTCTGGAGAAGATTTGGTAGTTGTAATGTACCATTTAACTTTCCTGTAAAGGATTCTATTGATTCATTTGAAATAAAAAAATACTTCTTGGGGATTCTTTATAGATTTTCCTTCTCATATAATAAACAAATTGAACATGCTAAAAAGGTAATTAATATGCTACGTATATATATATCCAATATATATATATATATATATATATATATATATATATATATATATATATATATATATATATATATATATATATATATATATATATATATATATATATATATAAATAAATTAAGTCAGTGTATTCTGCAAATAAAGTGCTCGATGTTCTTCAAGAACAGAGCAATAATAAATTAGTAAAAACACTAATCTAACTTTTATCTTCTACGGCATGTTTCGCCATCAGTAGGCTCATCAGGAAGCCTTCAAGAAGCTTCCTGATGAGCCTACTGAAGATAAAAGCTAGATAAGTGTTTTTACTAGTTTATATATATATATATATATATATATATATATATATATATATATATATATATACATATATATATATATATATATATATATATATATATATATATATATATATACATATATATATATATATATATATATATATATTTATATATATATATATATATATATATATATATATATATATATATATATATATATATATATATATATATATATATAATATATATATGATCGACATTCAGCAATGCTGACCTAATTGCTAACCTAAAACCTGTCTGAGGTTGTTTATTTGATTTTATAAATTTTAATTAATTTTAATTGATTTTATGGTGAAGTATTTGTGAAAAACTGTTGATCTGATGCCAACCTTACCATTGTTACTATTATTAATGTTGTTGCTTAATAAAATTAAACTATTTACTTTTTAAAATTAATTTAAATTATTTTAAAATTAAATACCAAAAATTTGCTACAGCATTCCAATAAAAAAAAAGATGAAGTTCACATTAAAATTGGTGGTGATTATGCTGGTGGATCCTTTAAGATGTGTTATTAAATTGTGAATGTTGATAAGCCAAATGCACAAAGAAACACAAGTATTGTAAGTATTTTTGAAACAAAAAAATACAAACCCATCCTCATTGTGGGTCTCTCATGGTTTATACAATAAATTAATCAATTGCAGTCACTGTGTTGGAAGTTGGATTTTTTTTGTCATATTGTTTTAATGTAATATTAAATAGCAGAAAACTCTATTTTGAAAAAAAACATTTTTAGTGAGAAAAAATTAGGAAAAAGTTGAGTATTTATCTTTGGTTATTACAAACTTTTATGTTCAGCATATGGAATATATGGAGCAAACTGTACTAAATAAAATTAAACAATTTTGAAAACCAATATTTTTAAAGTTATATTTTGCATAATTTAGTTTTATTTTATGATTTTTTACGTTGTATATTCAAAATGATATTATTACATTTAGGTCGACATGCTTGCTTGTTTTGTCATATAATTCGTGAAGAGATGAAAACGAGTCATTCTCAACAAAAACACAGTTGTTCCAAACGTACTCTAGAAACACTTGATGCAGATTTCCAAAAATTTATTCAAAAAGGTCAAACACCAAAATTAGCAACTGTAACAATGTCATTAATTCGCCACTTCTCCATATTTCTTTAACACAAATATTATATTTTTCTAATATTTTATATTTTTACTTATTTGTATAACTTTTAATATTTTTTTTATTGATTTAATAAATTTAGGTATGCATTCCATTATTACATATCTCATTGGGAAATTATCTTAAACTTTTTTATATGCTTGAAGATACCTGTCATCTCATAAATGTAAAAATTGCAATTAAAATGTGTATAAAAAATCAAACTTTAAACAACAGAAATTTTGAATAATATATTGCACTTCAGTTAAAAATATACGAAGGAAAAAAAAGTTATTAATAAATATTGTGAAAAAATTACTCTAATTCATGAAGCAATGCATGTTCTCCATTCTCCTGAAAACAAAGAAATTCTCTGAGAAATATTTCAGCCCAGAGTAGTTCATTACACGGAGAAAAAAAATGCTAAGGTATAATGACTTAAAATTTGAAATAATGAAATAAGATTTTTCATACTTCTGTTTATGAAGAATTAATCAATTTAAGAGTTCCCTGTATGCGTTTGTTATAATAATGTTTGTGTGTGTTTATATACAGTTTTTATATATAGCTAATTGAACTAGATAAGTTAAGATCTAAAACATTTGAAAAATCTCATAAACCACTTGTTAAAAAACTTGATGAAGTTTTATGTGATCTTAAAGTTCAAAGACAAGCTTATCATGGAAAATATTTTATTGGGAATCATATCCATAAAATGTTGAAGGTTTTTATATACATATTTTAGCATATTTTTCTCAAAAACATCTTCTCAAATGCATAAGTTTATAAATACATAAAGTTATTAAGCATTAATTTTGTAAATGTGTTCTTAAAATTTATTCTTTATTCAAAAGTAAAACAGTATCCTAGATTTTTGTGATTCAATATCTAAGATAGTAAGTGATCTTGGATTTGTCGGTACAGATGTTCATAACGAGGCAATGGTCTTGAGTGAGAAATTTACTGATTTGTTCTCCAAATACGTGGCATGGTACAACTTTATGAATTCAAGTGAAATAATCAATAAGAATCAGAGTTAGGTGAAATTACATTTTAAAAATTGTATTTTGAAAGTTACTCGTATTGATATTATTCTTGGAACGGTGTTCATAAGTATTTCTTTGTTTTTTAATTTTTTATAGAATGAGCCATTGATGAATTGATGAGTTACTTTCGTAAAACATGGCCTAATGAGTCCATTACTCCAAAAATGCATTTTTTAGAAAGTCATTATGTAGATTTTATTAGAAATTGCAATTCGGGTCTTGATATTTATGGAGAGCAAGGTTTAGAAAACATGCATGCTGAATTCAGCAGTATGAACAGAACATTTTATCATATGAAAGGAAAGCAAAGACTGAGCTGTATTCTGTCCGATAACTACATCAAAAACTCCCCAAAAGCTTTAATAATTGGACCAACTATTAAAAAAAAAGAAAGCCTTATAAAAGAAAAGCTTTTTGATATTATATAGATGAATCTCATAATCAAACAATGTTTATTGTATTACAATTTATTTTATAAGTATATATATATATATATATATATATATATATATATATATATATATATATATATATATATATATATATATATATATATATATATATATATATATATATATATATATATATATATATATATATATATATATATATATATATATATATATATATATATATATATATCAACACTTGAAAGTGTAGATCTGTTACAAAAAAATTTAAGTAAAAACCTATCGAAACATAAAATAGCGAATGAGCGACTGTTAAAATTGTATTCTTATGAGACCAATAATAATCTTATAAACAGGCGTACTTTACGTGACATTCCACATTTAAGTAAATATATTGATTATACTTCAAAATCACTTACCATTGCTATAGAAGCAGAATTGTTTTAAAAGGGTTTATAAATATAGTGGTATAAGTACCAGTACTAAGACCAATAAAGTCGAGGAAGTTGTAAAAGATATTGCATGTGAAAGCGTGCTTGATAGTCAAAATGCTAACCATTTTTTGCTGCAAAAACTGAAAGCGGTGATTTCCTTATTTCTCTTTTTTTAAAGAGCAGAGAAACTTAGTTATTTGATTGTTGGAAAAAAAGTTATATACTTTTAACAAACACAAAAATAATCAATAATTTGAATATTTTGTTTAATACACTTCTAACAAGAAAATTAACCTCCAGTTGAATTGTTGGCGTTAAAGATAAGTGTTTATGAACGCAATTATAGGTGAAGAAAACGGTGAAAGAAAAAGTGAATAAAATAGTTATGTGTTTGATGAAGGGTAGTAGAGGTTAATGTGACGGTTCAACTGCAAAAACTGATTGCAACAGATTGTTTTGTATATTGGTGATAAAAGCTTGGTTGGTACTTATTTTCCTAGAGGGTGAACACATAGAAGTTGTTTGATTGCTGACGCGCGTTGGCTTTTAACATAACCATAGAGACGTTCTATTTGTTCTATTTGGGTTCCATTTGTCGTTGGCTATTTTTTTTAAACATTCTAATTGCAATTCATGAAGTTCTTTTGACTAGGTTTTAAATAAGATTGTACTCTGTTGCAAGAGCAATGATTTGCCATACGCTGTTGAGGTTGAGGAACCAAATTTTTTATTTTTTGAGTTTGGTTAACAAGTGATGTTCGCTGGTCAGTCAAGGCTCCCTGCGTTTGGTAAGTTCGAAAAGGGCGCGGGGAATAAATTTGTCGCAGCATTCAATATAATTGTTACAGAAATCTAGGTGGAATTATCACCATATTGGTTTTTAAACAGATTGACCCACTCAACTTGGAAGAGTTTTTTACTTGGTTTGGCGTAGTTACTTCTATAAATAAATTTTGATCAGTTAAAATGAAGAGTTTTTAGCTTTTTTTGGCTAACTAATAAAGAAGGTGTTGAGAAATATCTAAAACTGAGGGTAGAGTTGCCGTTAGCGGCATCTTAGAAGTTGAAAGATCCAGATAAAGTAATTGAAACGATGTTTGAACACCATTAGATTCTCTTTTTTTATGATCTTAATAGTTCTCTGAAGTTTTACACTACTTACTACTTTGCTGACACTAATCATCTTTTAATAAAAAAATGACTTATAAAGATAAACTAAAATATTTAACATTACTTGGCAAGTCTATTCTTGTGAATTTATTCCAATAAATTCTATTTATAAATTATCTTACAGTTCCAAAAAAAGCTAAAACCTTTCTACATCTACTTAATCAACATCACATCATACTCTTACATCAACTCAAATAAACAAAAATAAATTAGATTAGGCGGTAAAAAAGTAGATTTAGTTGATAAGACAGATTTAGACAGAAAATTAGATAGTAGATCCTGTAGATTTTGTTAAGCAACGTGGTATAAAAAATGATTCTAATTTATGTTTTGTACTTTAAGTCCTATCATCAGGATCTAGCACCAAAACTAAGCAGGTTCAATGGTATGTCAGCTAAAACTTAGTTTATTCGCAAGTATATATATATATATATATATATACTTTTTTACCGCCTAATCTAATTTATTTTTGTTTATTTGAGTTGATGTAAGAGTATGATGTGATGTTGATTAAGTAGATGTAGAAAGGTTTTAGCTTTTTTTGGAACTGTAAGATAATTTATAAATAGAATTTATTGGAATAAATTCACAAGAATAGACTTGCCAAGTAATGTTAAATATTTTAGTTTATCTTTATAAGTCATTTTTTTATTAAAAGATGATAGGTCTATTTTGGTATTGATCAATTGCAAAAGTTCTACCAGCAACTACATATTTGTGTTTTTGAATTTCTGCTAAAGCATCAGCAATTGGATAGTTACAACTCAAACTTGGGTTTGTTAATTCATTTAAATACTTAAACTCATCTAATCCATCAATTATAAACAATACAGTATGATTACTAATATTAAAACCATTTAGTATATCTTAGTAGAAAATATTTAACAATTCATTAATACTAGAAATATTTTGATGTTGATTAAGTCTCCTGCATTCCAAATAAAATACAAGTTTAACATTATTCCAAATTAGATTATTTGACCAATCAAGCAAACACTTTCTAAACAACCACGTTTTTCCAATACCAGCTATTCCAGATATTAGCATTACAGATTTTTCTTCCATAAATAACTCACTATATGGAATTGGTCAATAACTCATTTGCTTTTTAAGAAACTCCTTTCGTTCAACACTACAAACAGCATCCATTTGAGTATGAACTGCATCCACAATATATAGATCAACAAATTTATGCATTAAATCAACATTGGCAGAAATTTTTAATGGTGGTTGAATTTCATTTATTTTCCTATAATTTGTAAGATAATAACTTTTCAGGGCTGCGGGTATCACTGATGTATCTAAATAAAATGCAATTTATCATCATTATCATCATCATTATCATCATCATCATCATCATCATCATCATCATCATCATCATCATCATCATCATCATCATCATCATCATCATCATCATCATCATCATCATCATCATCATCATCATCATCATCATCATTATCATCATCATCGTTATCATCGTCATCATCATCATTATCATCATCGTCATTATCATCGTCATTATCATCATCATCACCATCATCACCATCATCAACATCATCATAATCACGATTATCATCTTTTTTTATACCACAACCATATTTCTTGACTTTCAATTTTTGGTGAATTTGAAGACCTTAATAAAATTCCTGAGTTAAGTTAATAATTTGAACAGAATTTTACTTTAATTTTCATTTAAAGTAATTACTTTTAACAAACTTCTAACTAAAGGTTATTAAAGTTATTGCTTTTAATAAACTTCAAAAAAATATATTTTTTGTTTGTTTGTTTATTTTGCCGTTTAATAACATTTACAATATAAAGGTATATTAACAAAAATAGTGGCGGACATTATTTTGTCTTATCACTGAGCCCCAATCATACGTATTTACAATAAGCGTATTATATTTGTATACTTTACAAATTATTTATTGAAAACTATAAATGTAAAATAAACAACAATAAGTTTAAGAAATTTTTCAAGAACCATTTTAATATTAAAAGTATTTATCAGGTAAATTTAAGAAAAAAAACATTAAAGGTTGAAATACAAAAAAAATTAATAATAAAAAAAGATAAAATAAATTATAGACCACGTATATACAACAGCCTTAATATATACAGTTAGAAAAATAAGTATCCAAACAAAAGATTTTTTTATGGAAAATAAACTTTGTCAGGTTATTTCCGAGAAAAAAAACTTTATAAAAATAAAAGAAATGATTATTCTGAAAGAAAATTTTATTACAAATTCAATATGCAAAAAAAAAATATCAATAATAATATTTAATTGATAAAAAAATAAGATACATTTAAACTATGCAATTTTTTAGCATTAAATAAGTATCCGAACAAAATTTTAAAGATTAAGGCTTAAAGATTAACGTTTCTCCGAGTAATTATTTTTATGACTTTTTAATATCGAGTTGGACCGCCTAGAGCTTTTATGACTTCTGCAAGTCGACATGGCATCGATTCAACTAATTTCTTTGTCGTATCTGATTCGATATCAGCCCAAACTTCTTGGAGCATGATTTTTAAATCTTCTTTTCTTTTTAGACATCGTGTGCCACATTTTTTATCCAGAATAGCCCAGAGATGTTCAATTGGATTGAGATCTGGACTTTCCGCAGGCCATTCAAGTAACTCAATTTGCTTTTGGATAAGAAACTCTTTTGCTTTCTTTGACGTATGTTTAGGGTCATTGTCTTGTTGGAAGATAAAACGTTTTCCTAATCGCAGTTTTTTAGTTGAAGCCAGAAGATTTTTATTGAGAATGTTAACATAAACCTCAGAGTCCATAAGTCCATCAATAAACTCCAGTTTTCCTGTTTCGTTCCGAACCATCGATCCCTATACCATAACATTGCCTCCAATAAATTTTACTGTGCCTCGAATACAACTGAGTGTGAATGCTTCCCCTTTTTTTCTCCATACTTTTTGAGCTCCATCGGACTTCACAAGATTAAATTTTGACTCGTCCGTCCACAAAACTTTCGTCCAGAATGATACCGGCATATTTACATATTTTTTAGCAAATGCAAGTCTTCGTTTTCGATAGATTTTTGAAAGAAATGGCTTCATGAGTGGAACTCTTGCTTTGAATCCACTTTCTTTCAATCGATTTCGAATAGCAAATGAGCTCACTTTTAACCCAAAATCTTTCTCAAGAATGCTTGACACTTTTGGTGCTGATAAAAAGCAGTTTTTTTGCACCATCTTTACATATCCAAACATATTATACTTTTTAATCAGACCGCTGATGGTTTCTAATGCCATTCCAGTGGCTTTATTTATCGACCTAAACGTTTTACCTTGCTTGAACAAGTCAATAACCAAATTGCGCTGAGCTTGGGACCATTCTTTGATTTTAACTCCCATACTTGATGATATCAATGGTAAATCAAATGAATTTAAAAAAATATCAGTCAATTATTAAAAATTACTCGTTGTAAAACAACAATATTTCTAAAACCATTGATTTAAAAACTTTTTTTAATAATCAATTTCAATACTTCGTTTACAAAACAACATGTTCGGATAATTATTTTTCATTGAAGTTTTAACACTTCTTCGGGAATCGTTAAATTTTAGCAACGCAAGTTACTTACCGTTGATTAATTTTTTGCAACATAAAATCGTAATTAAATTTGCTTTTAGAATAATTATAAAAGAATTCATCAGAAACATATGTTTTTCTGAAATCACCTGACAAAGTTTATTTTTCACAATAAAATGTTTTGTTCGGATATTTATTTCTCTGACTATACATATACTTTACAACTTATTCATTGAAAATCATAAAAGTAAAATATAAAACAGTTGGTAATAAAGGAGTAAATAAATAAAGTACGAAAGATTAAAAATAAAAGAGTACTTTATTTTCAAAAATAACACAATAACATTTAAGATTAAAGGAAACACCATAACTAATTTAATGAAAAAAAGTTGAAACATTCTGAGACATTTTACATAATTGAATTTTGGTTTAAAAGAAGCGTTTAAGCTGGATATGTTTAAATCCGTAAGTAATTGCACATGTTCGATCATTTTAAACTGTTTTTTGCTAACTTTTTTGTACTTGCAATCTTAGTCAACTTTTTCCACAAATAAGGTTCACGATATTGAATTGAATATGAAATTTGTTTTTAATTTTCATTTAGGGACAATGTAGTTGTTATCTGAAAATTTTGTCGGGTATTTATGAACTACTTGGTCAAAATATGATTGAAATACTTCAGAAGATAATTAAATATTTTAGAAGATCTTTGTTTTGTACACAAACTTTAAAAATTGGTGTAAGTTGATTTTATAAATATTGGTTGCGCCATGTATAGGCTGAAGAGGTTTGCATGGTATAGTTTTATCAGCTCCAAATAATATTCTGCGTGTTTTTGTTTATTAAACAGTTTTTTTAATTTTGTCTGATTTGTACTTGCCCATGCAATATTACGCTAAATCAAATAACAATAAAGAAAAGAAAAATATACTAGCCATTTATGGAAATATTTTTTGATAATTTTTTCTCAGTACTTTTTATATGTTTACTCCGTCGTAAATCTTCATCGAATCCCAGAAGAAAACGATGTCATGTCGACTTCTTAGGGTGGTTGAAATGTTAAAGTCAGAATTTTCAACGTCAATTCCACGTTGGTTTGTAGTTGATAAACTAACGTTGAAGAAAAAGTCGTTGTTTCAACGTCTTATCGAGGAAATCTCAACGTCAGAATTTTCAAACTTTATTCCACGTTGATTTATTGTTAATAAGCTAATGTTGATTTAATCAACGTTAAATCAACATGTCTTTTTACTTTTGTTTTCATATCGAGACAATTAAGACTTCTTATGTAAAATAAAGATGGCTAATCGCTCACAGAAATGTGCTATTTTTAGTTGCATTTTATTTAAGAGTGGTAATATTTACAATATTATATATGTATATTTCATTTATGGGTAATGATTAAAGATTTTTTAGTTTATAATTTTCGTTTTATATTCTACTGGTAGGAAGTAAAAATGTTTCAATTTTAATAATATTAGTAATGATTATTGAAAATAATTCTCTTTTTCTTGCAAAACATTGTTTTACACAGCTTCAGTTAAAAAATACATTTTTTTGTTTTTTTGTAATTAATTAGTTACAAAAGTAAACTGGGTGTTATTTTAAGGTTTTATTTTATGTTCTATTTGTATTTGGAAAGGGTGGTTGAGTTTTGTAGTTTTTTGTTTACAAATGTGTGTTTGTGGTATGCCCATCTCTTTTTCCGTTCTCCTTCTGATAGTGTAATATATACTTTTGTCTGGCACTGACACTATACATTTGTAAATTACATTTAAGACTCTGCTTACAACTTTAAGTTGTGAAAAATTTATGTAGTTATTTTTATTTAATCTCGTTTACAAACTTATATAGCTCTGAAATCATTCATCGAGCACTGTTGAATATATGCACGTAAAGTTTTTACTTATATTTAAATATATTAAAATAAATTATATATATATATATATATATATATATATATATATATATATATATATATATATATATATATATATATATATATATATATATATATATTTAATATATGAACATCAATAAATACGAAATCTCTCAATACTAATTTTTTTATTTTTCTAAGAAATTTTCGCTAGATTATTGATACTAGCATCTTCAGCTATAATTACAAATTATTAATTAAATTAAATTACAATCAAATGGTAACGTCACATTTTAATGGCTTCTTTAAATTTTGCTTTAACTGGGCTTCTTTAATATTACGTAGGTATAAAAAATATATATTTTTTCCCCTAATTCAAACCACGATCCAAAAATCTTAGAAGGAATATTTAAAGGATTTATTCATAGAGCTTTATTAATTTGCTCTGAAAACTTTTTAAATAAAGAAATCGATTTCCTATTAAATATGTTTGCTAAAAATGGATATGAAGAGAAAAAATTACAAAACCTTGCATATATTGTTATAAAAAAACGACACTCAAATAATGAAATAATTTTATTTAACAAAGAAGCAACCAAGCCAACTATATCACTACCGTGGATCCCAATATTATCACCAAAACTTCGAAAAATCTTTAAGAAAGTAGGTTACAGGGCAGTCTTTAAATCTAGTGCAAATCTTAAATCTTTGCTAACTTTACGCAACAAAACAAAACTACCATCAAATAGTCATCCCGGAGTATACCTAATAGAATGCGAGTGTGAACAAAAATACATCAGCGAAAGAAAAATGAAATTAGCAACAAGAACAAAACAACACCAAAGAAATGTTTTTGAAGAAAAATTAGAACAATCTGCAATTGGGCATCATAAAATTAAATGCTCATGTAGTTTAAAATGGGATCAAGTAAAGACGTTAAAAGTAGAACCCAAAAAATTTGAAAGAAAAGTTAAAGAGGCAATCGAAATTCAGTTCAACAAATACAGACCTAAAAATAGAGGTATGAATTTAGATGATGGTCAATATGTAAAGACGCAATTCTGAAAGCAATATTTTTTATACCTACGTAATATTAAAGAAGCCCAGTTAAAGCGAAATTTAAACAAGCCAATGTGACGTTACTGTTTGATTGTAATTTAATTTAATTAATAATTTGTAATTATAGCTGAAGATGCTAGTATCAATAATCTAGCGAAAATTTCTTAGAAAAATAAAAAAATTAGTATTGAGAGAATTCGTATTTATTGATGTTCATATATTAATTATATATACATATATATATATATATATATATATATATATATATATATATATATATATATATATATATATATATATATATATATATATATATATATATATATATCTATATATATATATATATGATAATTTTACAAAAATATTCTAATATTTAGTAGAACAATAACAATTTTATTCCCAATATTGCAAAAACGCTATATAAAATATATTCCTGGCTAAACTGATAATAATATATTTATTTATAGAAAAAAAGAATTCAGTTGCTATGTCATCACAGATTACGCAATGGAGAAAAATGAATAAAATAGTAGTTGATTTATTTACTGATACAGATAATACAATAAAAACAAATAAACAACAAATAATTGTTTCAGATTATAGAGTTGTTTCAGATGAATTAATTTAGGAGAAGTTAAAGGTGTTGAAGAAACAGATTTTGACTCAGATTCCAATCTTGATCCGTGTAGTTCTGATTCTGATTCTTGTGTCTTGAATCAAGGAAACGTATAGACATATATGTTTCCATGATTCAAGACACAAGAATCAGAATCAGACATTTTTGATGACATAAGCAAATCAGTAAATGGAAATCTACGTGAAAAATTAGCGTAATGGGTTGTTGTGAATCAAACTTCGCATTTTACATCGAATCATCTTCTTTTTATTTTGAGAAACAATGGCCATGCGGAGCTTCCACAAGACGAAAGGACATTATTGAAAACTCCATGTAAAATTCCTCTGCAGAATAAGAGTGGTTGCGATTCCATTTATTAAGGTTTGGAAACTAATATTTTAAAACATTTAAGTAAATATCCAGATCTGGAGAAAATTGAATTAGTTGTGAATGTTGATGGGATACCATTATTTAACAGTACTTCAGTCGCTTTATGGCCCATAGTTTGCCCATTTTTAATTATTCAACCATTTGCTGTAGCTATTTTCTGTGGCAAGAGCAAACCTTCTAAAGAGAGCTTTATGTTTGAATTTGTAAACGAATTATCAATTTTATTACAAAATGGAAACAAAACTCCTGACAAACATTATTATGTTGTAAATGCAATGCATTTTAGTGAAGCTGCACCGAGCAGTGAAAACCTTAGGAATAAATAATAAGTTAAAAAGAGTTAAGCAGAATGAGATAAAAGTACAAAAGGACAGATGTCCAGTGGAAAACAAAGAGCCTCAAAGTAGAAAAATACTAAAAAAATGATAAGTAAAATGTTGTAACAAACAATAAACAATAGTCGAAACACAAAGAGTCATTTACTGTTGTTTTACTAAATTGTCGTAAGTGTCCAGCGTAAGTGTTATGTATTGACAGTATCAGTGTTAGAGCAGAATTATTCTTTTTATAAGTAGTTATCATACGATCTGTATTATTATGGTGGTAAACATACATTATCGATATAAGAGTGTCATAGACGTCTCGAGTAACGTATGGATTTGCGCCTTATGGTACAGTATGCACACAAGAAGACCTCCAGTTTTCGCCTGAGACCGGCATCTCAAAAGAAGTTCCACTCTGGGTCTACACCAGGGTATCTTGTTAAGGTATCCCATTGTGTTATCCGAAAAGGACTATTCTTAGAGTTTCCTGTCAGGGCATTTGCCACAGACTTCTGAATTGACACTCGGACCAGAGGACGCTTAGTGGGGCTCAGTACAATTTTCATTCAATTGTAAGTCACTTTTTTGACATGAGTGTCAATAAGTGCAGTGCTTTGTTGCAGTAAACGAGGGACAGTGAGAGTTGTGAACTGTTTTGAGTCTTATAGATGTGTATGTATTGTAGACAGTCAATGCAGTGTTCTTGTGAGTGTCTATTGTAATTTAATGTCTTGATGGTATGAGTTGTTAGTATAATATTGGTTGAAAGTCATTAAAACTGGTGTAACGTAAGATGGACGTGAACACTAGAAGTCCAATAACTTCTATTTTAAAAATAACAAACTATTGCCACTTGATATTCTAGAAAATTTAAATAGAATTACACCAATATAGTAACAATAACTTGTATATTTAGTTAACAAACTAATAATCTGTATATATATTTTACAACTCATAATCTAAGATTATATGAAATTTTGTATTTTGTATAAGTTATAAGATTACCTGTGAATATGTAATGTGACTGTAATATTACCAGGAGTATCTGAAGTGGAGTAGAATTATTTGTTTTCTAAAACAGTTAGCAGGTAGCCTCTAGTCAGTTGAACAGACTGTAGGTGTAGCATGGCTAACTTTGTATTATATACTGGTGAATATTTAATAATAAAAGATATAATAAATGGTAGGTTTCTTTACTATATCGTTTGTGAGTTTCAGCTGATCTTCAACTTGCTGTTGTTTTGTATGCAACATACTCATTCAAGTATATCATTTAATATAGTATATATTATATATATATACATATAATATAGTATATATTATGTAATATATACTATAATATATGTATGCATAATATATGTATATAACAAGGACTACTATACGGAAGGAAGCGCAAAGTCGATTTCTTGACTCCGCTAGCGAAGGTCATTCAATATTTTTCACTAAACTCTTATTTACCTAAATTTGGCCAAAATAACGTTTTATAAAATCAAATTACTGAAATATTATTAAAATAATTTTGCGTTATTGTTAATAAAAAATTAATAACAAATTAAAAACTTATTTAAAAAAGCATAAAAGATCAATATAAAAAAATTCCTCTTTGAAAAAACTTAAGCATTATATCCTCTAGAGACTTTTTAACAAAGTGAAAACTTTAAAAAAAAAAACATGAATTTAATATAATAAACTTATTAAAAAAAGAAACAACAAAATATTATATATATATATATCATAATGACATTATTCAGTTAGGCGTGCCTTCTTAATTGATGTCTGATAAAGACATGCATTTTTCGTTTGGTCTTTATCCTAATTCTGCATTCCATGCAGGAGAACATTTGCCAAACGCCTGAAAAGGCTTTTTAAAGATAAACCTAAATCATAGTATGTGTCCATTACAGAAAGAATGTTTATAAGTGTTTTTCTACAACATGCTCTGTGTTTTTTTTCTTTTACAAAGCATAAACCAATTTTAACTAGCTGATAGGTACACTCATGTGGGACTGTCAAATATCCCCTTGAAACTTCCTCAATAAAGTCTTTAGCTTCATTTGTTAGTTAAGGTTCATCATCTGGATAAACTAGTTCACCTTCACATTTTTTCACCCTGCCACATAGGCAGCAGAGTTCTCTTCAGTTTCAGAAAGACTCACATCATAAATGCATGTTTCAATTCAGGTTGCATTTTCAATACTAATTGGACCCTCGCATGTGTGACCTTTTCTATTGGGTTGCCCTACTTCCACTGATTCTAAAAATGATGCAGCAAATCGAGCTAAACGCTTTTAAAAAGCAGAGAAAACATCACCAGCTGCCATAAAAGCATTTGCCCCTGTTGATTGTCTATAAACAGAAAATTCTCCTTGTATTCTGTCACTTTGTAGCTCACGAAGCAAAACATTATCAAAACCAACTGAAAACAAATGCTTGCAGATAGCTATCAACCCTTCAGTGGTTTGCGCAAGGGCTTTTTTGGTATCATGGGTTTCACACAGAACTCATTTAGGTCCATGTCCTGATTTCATACATTTAAATATAATTTACATATGTCTAAAAACAATTGAAGATTATTTGAATCTTTATCTTGCACAGATCGGTTGTGATCTCTCAGCCTAATATCTAATATCTTTGCAGAAACATTAGCAATGTTCCACCAATCTAAAATATTCTGAACAAAAGAGGAGGTTTCATAAGCTCCTTTTAGTTTTAGGGCAGCTACTACTTTCTCATTAAATACTCTTAAAACATGTTGCACATTCTGTAGTTGAAGTCTCGAAGGATAAACAGTGGCATAGGATAAAGGAACTGATTTTAAAATGTTCTCTTTTTCATATTGATATAGACCTTTCACATCTGAAAATGAAGCTATGGTTTTATTATCTAAAGATATATTTTGACACTATTCAGAAATCCAGTTATTTCGTAAGCATTTAAGTAGATGAACCGTGTCAAACAAAAGAAAACAAACACGATGATCGTCTAATGAATGAATGGCCTGATAGTCAGTAATTCTGTTAAATATTTTGCAGTATTGCTGATTGATTTAATGATTATCAGTTACAGATCCTAAAACTATTCCACCGTGTTTTTCAATTATAATAGCAGCTTCTTTTACAACAATGAACTGATACAATGATGTTAGTTTGTGAACAGGAGTAACAGAAATCATTAAACTAGGTCCGCCATGTAAGCATTTCATCATAACACATAGCATAGAGGTTGCTTTGGATTCTGGATCATTTTTTGCCATCCCATTTAAAACTCCACATGAATAAGCAACTGTTGGTCTAATCTTTACCTCGTCAACTATCAAAATAACATTTTTCTGGTAATTATTCTTTACTTTTTCAAATCTTTTTTGTAAAACATGATCAATGTTAGTGGCAGATATTATAGACTGCAGCTTTCTTTTACTTGGAAGGACTAAAAAGTTGAATGTAGTTGCAGTTATAAAAAGACTCGATTGCAAAGTAATAATCAGCTATAGAGAAACTTTTGTTACGCAAAAGTCTAAGTTGTCTTGTAATGAAATTCAATTTCTTTTGCTTAATATCATTGTCTAATTCAAGTTCATTTTCTGAAAGAGTATTTAATACCTTTTCAATAGCATCATTAACATGGAGGTTATAATTATGAACTAAATTAATTGCTTCGAAAAATTGTCAGTAGAAGATTAAGCCATTGTTTGGATTCAATATATTACCTAATGAAACACTAATTCCATGTTTAAAAGCAGAAAAAGTTAGTGGTGAACACAAGGTACACTTATCATAAACAATAATTGTCATAAAACTCTCTTTGAAACCTTTTGACAAAAAAATGCATAAGAATTTATCCTCTTGTCGAGATATTACTATATTTTCATACTTTTTGTGTAATTCGGTGTTAGGATAAAAATCAGAAAACGAATATATCTTTTTTGATGAAATACTTCAATTGCTGATCCTCAGGCTTAGATTGGCGAAGCACAGGCTTTGGTGTTGGTAAACAGGAAAAAGGAACATTAAAAATACTTGGTGCACATGCTGGTCGAGTATAGCCACCAGGCACCTTTATCATTTCTGTATTTTCAGGCCAATGTTTTTCACATTAAAAGAATTTAGATGGCTCCATAATAAAATTTTCACGTGAAGGAAGCACGTTAATCCATCTCTGTTTCTCAACTTCATCTTTTGGTAATTTAAAAACAATACACTTTTTAAATTTATTATAATTCCCTTTACAATTTACAACGCCACATTTGTTCACGATAATAAAAGTAAAAGATTTTCAAAAATTATTACTGGAACGTAAAAGAACACTACAACTTTGATAAAAATAATGGCCTTCGCTAGCGGAGTCACGAAATAGACTTTGCGCGTTCTTCCGTTTAGAAGTCTTTGGTATATAATATGTAATATATATTATAATATATGTATTATATATATATATGTATATATATATAAAATATGTATATTTACATATATTACTATAACATAAGTAGATATTGAAGATATTCTTTCCTCCTTTTTATTTAATTTTATTCACTTGACCAAATTTTAATGTTTTTGCATTTATTTTTTAGAATCGATTAAGCGCTGTGAGCCAAATACAACAGACAAAGTAACTATATCATTTATAGTCTCTTGCCTAAATTATGCTCTTTATCGTTTGAATGGAGGTAAACGGAAATCTGACAACCACGAAATACTCAACGCCGTTAATACAAGTTCTCAAGCTTTTTTCTCTTGTTTGTTCTGGGTGGTAACAAACATATTTTCTGTTTAAAAAGATACAAGTTTTAAACAATATCTAAACAAATGTCTGCAACATTTGTTTAGATATTGTTTAAAACTTATATCTTTTGCGATGTAGTAAAAAAATATGTAGTAAACACAATATTTTGTTGAATAAATATATTTTTGTTAAACTTTACTTAATTATTAGAAGTAATATATTTTTTTATATCATGAATAAAAACTCATTTTTCATAACAATGATAAATCTTAATATAATATGATATTAATAATCTTATTAAATAATACTATATATCATATATACATATATAACATATATACTATATGTCATCATATATACATAATAATACTATATATATATATACAAATGTTATATGTGTAGTTATAACTATATATATTGTATATGTAGTTATAACTATTTAATATGTAGTATTACATCTATTTAATATGTAGTATATATATATATATATATATATATATATATATATATATATATATATATATATATATATATATATATATATATATATATATATATATATATACAAATGTTATATGTGTAGTTATAACTATATATATTGTATATGTAGTTATAACTATTTAATATGTAGTATTACATCTATTTAATATGTAGTATATATATATATATATATATATATATATATATATACATATATATATATATATATATATATATATATATATATATATATATATACAAATGTTATATGTGTAGTTATAACTATATATATTGTATATGTAGTTATAACTATTTAATATGTAGTATTACATCTATTTAATATGTAGTATATATATATATATATATATATATATATATATATATATATATATATATATATATATATATATATATATATATATATTTATTTATAGTTATAATTATATATGTTATAATTATATATATATATATAGTTATAATTATATATATATAGTTATAATTATATATATATAGTTATAATTATATATATAGTTATAATTATATATGCACATAATCGTTATGTAAAGCATAACCATTTAATGTACAGTTAAGTACACAATCATTGAGCCATAATTTTTGCAGTATGCATTCCATATTATCAGGGTTAGGGTTAGGGTTATTATGTTATTATGCATTGTTGGGTTATTATGTTATTATGCATTCAGGGTTATTATGTTATTATGCAACGTTATTATGCATTATAACGTTGTTATATATATAAATATATATATATATATATATATTTATAAATATATATATATATATATATATATATATATATATATATATATATATATATATATATATATAAATATATACTTCATAATTATAATGTTGTAAACGCCTAATGAACATATTTTTTATAATATTTAAGATCTTTTATAATAAAATAATAACAACATTAGGTGCTGTTATTAGGAATAATTGTATTATTTATATAACTGTTTTTAATACTATTTTTGAAAGCTTTAATATTATTAAATCAAAATTATATCTATTGGTATAATACTATTTCTAGATATATTTTCAGTGTTAAAAATTTGAAAGTGTTGAAGTGTGTCTAAATAAAACACATTTTCACTAACTGTGATTTTATGAGCAGGAATTTTGTGTTTGTTTTCCAAACAATGTTTCCAGCATTTTTCTAAGTACTCTGACTGTTGTTGCATTGAGGAGGAACGATAATGGGAAAATGTTTTTTTCGAATTATTGTGGTAGTTAATATTAAAGAATACTACTCCATTTTCAACTTCTTTCCACCATACATTAATGCCTTTTACTAAATAGTCAGCTGATTTTTCTAAAAGTTTTTCATATTCATTGCTATTCTTTTTAATCCAAGTAGATATTTTTGTGTCATTAAATAGACTATGTAATAACATTAACTGAAAGATGATTAGAAGATGTTTTTGTAGACAGTTTCAAATTTTGAAACATTGCTTCATCTTTTTCCACATTAGTAGTCCGACCTGCAAGCAATCTATATTGTAGTGGAGCATGGGATGTGATTGTGTAATAGTATGCACCAAAGAATTTTCGCTTGCTATTTTTTAAGTTTGCTTCTAAATGTTCTTTTATATTTATTGCATGTACATATGTGGTATTTATTAAACGAAGAATACTGTGTGTTGATCTAGATTCTTCTGGCATATAAAGGATGTTTTGTATTTCGCACAGAGTTAGTAAAAATTTAAAAACAAAGTGATCAACCTTGTAAAGTTCTAAAAACCAGTTAGTAACTATTAATAAACTTTTTCGATAGTTTGCAGGATTTTTTGCTTCAATGCCATTGAAAGAGCTTTTAATTATATTTTCTACAATTTTTTTATCTTTTTTTTCTACTAAATATGGCAATTCATCAAATATGTTTTTAATAAGGTTTAAAATATCATGCATTGATTCATTATTTAAAATTTCATAGTGTAAAAGATTTAGTCGTGTTAAAGAAGAACCTGGCTTTTTAAAAAGAAGGGCAGGCAATCCTTGCACTCCATGCATTTCATTTGCCAATAGCTCCTTTAATTTTTTGACAGATGTATTTAATGGAAATCGAATATTTCTTTCATAAAGCTCTTGTTCAATCTGATCTTTTTTAGACATAAATATAATTTGGTTTTTCCTTGGTTTTCTGCCAGCTGTGAAGTGTTAATTGCATTTAAATGGTCTATACGATTTTGTAAGGAAATGTATGGGAAGCTTAGTGATATAGATATATTATTAGAAAGATCTGCATGCATGTTGCATACCCAACAAAAATATTTACCACCCTTCCAGTTGTTCTGCTGGATTGTCACCTTTGAATATTTGTGCAACATCTAAAATAGGTGTTCCCTTGAGTTCTAAGGGATTGCTCAATTGCAAAATGTCATTAATCCTGTCATCGCTATACAAAAGTTGCTGTTCATTGGAAGGACATCTACCAAGTATGTATAAATAAGGCTTTTCAACCTCTAATTGAACAATTATATTCTCTCCATACTTTTTTTTATATTCAAAGCTGCTTAAAAATATGCTTAAAAATACATTACACTAACAGTAACAAGAAAGTGAGTGTGATTAGATATACTGGAGCAATCATGCCAAAACTTTAAATTCCTTGTTCTTTCATAAGTTTTAAGTATATTTATCAGCTCTTTTTTAGTTAAGGTGTCATATTCATCTTTGTATTCCTCAATATTATCAAGAGCATCAACAATTAGCCTTTGAGAAAGTGCTTCCAGTTCATTATCATTTCGAACTTTCATAAAAATCTCATGGTTTTTGAACATATTTAGTCTTATATTTTTCAAGAAATATCTTCTGTCTTCAATATGAACACTTTTTATGTAATTGTTTTATTTTCAGATGATTTAAAGACTTTTTCATATCTTTGAGGTACAATCTTTTCCCCTGAATTATATGTTCCATCGTCTATTATTTTTTTTGAGCTGCTGCTTTATTTTTTTATTAGTTGGCTTGCATGACAAAGATATATCTCTGATGTATGGCATGTTTAACCTATAAATGAGTTTAAACATAAATGACTAATAAAATTTGAAAAGTTTAAGTTATTAATGATAAGTGAAGGAAAGGTATTAAATAACTCCTTTTTTTTCTTCTATAATTTATATTATTAATATTAGTGCCATCAAAGTATGTATTATCTGACATTTTTCTTTTTAGATTTAGTTTTTTTAGATCACAGTTCATAGATTCTAAAAGTTTTTTCAGTACTTGGCCTCCGTTTGTCGGTGTAATACCTAAAAATTATTTTGTTTAAAATTCTTGTTTTTTTATTGGCACTTATTACTGTTAAAATGGTAAAACTAATTTATTAGCTTAATACATTTGTTATTAGTTTATTATTTTTGTATATATTTTGTAAATACTGCAGACATTTAAAACTATTAACTTTTTTGTTAGTCACAGAAAATTTACGTGCTAATTCAGAAAATTTTTTTTCAAAACCACTAGTGTAGGATGAAATTTCATCCAAACACTCAACTTGTTTCCAAGAATATTACTCATTAGGACCGACAGTTTTTCTTGCTTTTTTCTCTCCCTAAATTATTGGTAAAAAAAAAAAACTTTGTGTAAGCCTCACTATATGCACCTTTCAATCCTTAATCCTTCTCTGTAGTATGTTAGAAGGTATATAACATAACTACATAAGGAATGGCTAGTACTTCTCTGTACTTAGAACATATTTGTCATATGGATTGTTAAACGAGCCCTGTGAGTATTTCCACATTTTGTAGGTTCCTTCTAGATGTGAATAGAGTTAAAAGTATGTATGTATGAATATATATATATATATATATATATATATATATATATATATTTATATATATATATATATATATATATATATATATATATATATATATATATATATATATATATATATATATATATATATATATATATATATATATATATAGAAATATACAACTTGAAATTATAATACCAAGGCCATCTCTAGCATTTAATTAATGTGTATATTGTCCGAACTATAAAAAATGCATACATCATTTATAATTAACGATCATTTGAGCTGGTAAGAACTATAATGGTGTAAGTTAACGTTTCCTCAATTTGATGTTTATTAAGTTTTATTAGATTCTTTATTTAATTTATGTAGAAAAATCCCTAAATACTGCTTCACCCAGGGGTCACTGGATGAAATAATGACTTATACCAATCCTAAATTTAACATAATGACGCATTGTAATTATAAATATTGACTTAACTCAAATCTGTTTTGAAGTTATACTATTTTTATTTTAAACAACTCATTTTTTTGTACATGACTTAAATTTTTTATAGCTGATAGTTCTAATATTCTTCTTTTTTTCGCATTTTTTGTGTTTCAAAACTATGGGTTAGGCGGAGCTTATCTCTATTACATAATGATACAGGACTATTAAAAGCCCTAAAAAAGTTAATTTTTTATTATACTTTGTGTTATATACATATATTATATATGTATATAACACAAAGTGAGAGAGAGTACATTCTCTCTCTATCTCTCTCTCTTTCTCTCTCTCTCTCTCTCTCTCTCTCTCTCTCTCTCTCTCTCTCTCTCTCTCTCTCTCTCTCTCTAACTCTTTCTCTGGCGCAGCAAGCACACACACACACTTGTGTTGTATATACAGTATGTACAAACAATATTTAGTATGTATAGATCTAAATACTCAGGTGTTTATGAGTACTTATCTGCTGAGCTTTCGTTTATAAATACCTATCTGTTGAGGTTTTTTTCCATTGATTTTCAATATCATGTTTTATTTTATTTGCATCATATCTGTGTTTCTTTTTTTTCATTTTTTGGATTAGGTATATTGATCTTCATAGCCTTTGTGAATGTGATTGAAAATGTTTTATTAAAATCCTGATCTAGTTTGTTCAGTGCTTTATGAGCTGCGATTGAAAGTTTTTTCGGTTTATACATTCCTCTTTTTTCTGCTTTATATTTGAACCTTTTACATTTGACAGGAAATTTTTCTAACATCAATTTTAATCTTCTGTTAGCTATGCATCCTTGACAGTTAAAAAGGCTATGAAGCATTTTTGAGCTTCCTAAATTATTAAATCTTTCTTTGGAAAAGGTAAGCAAAATATCTTTCAAAGACAATTTTGACCTGGTCTTCTCTAAGTTTTTTAAATGGTTAACAATAACCGGGCCATTTTTTTTATTTGTTCATAATCAAAGTGAAATGTAATGATGATTTAGCACTCTTGATCTACAAAATTTATAATTTTCATTTACTAAATGTTTGATTCTATGTTTTTCAGTTAAAGCTATATATACTGCAACTTAAGAGAAAACGCAAGTTAAAGAATCAGCAATAGACAGCTCTGACATATCAAAAAATTGAGTTAATTTTATTATATATCTGTTGTTTACTTGTATTCTAATTTTGGTTGAGTAAATTTATATTCTGCTCGCTATTTTACATTTTTACAGTAATCTATGGTAATTTAAAGACCGAATTTTAGTAAAATTGTTTTATGGCATTATAAAATAGGGTTGGTTCATATCACAGTACTGTTTAAATTTTGAGCTTGGACTTTTAAATAAACATTAAGAGGTTTAACTTTAAAAGTCTACATGGTCGTATGTCAATTTGTGTGTTTTTCACACGCAAATTAATAAAAACTTTCATATAAAAAGGAAAAAACAGATTTTAAACTTGAAATAACTAATTTTTTTCTACCTTTAATTTGTTTACAGACATATGACTGGTTAGAAATTAAACATATAACTTAAAACTTGTTTTTTTAATTTAATGTTTTATCTTCATTGAGAGCAGAACCATATTATACCAAAATATGGTTCATCAACTATAAAGCAAAACTTTATATCTAAACTTTAGTAATTTAAAAAAATGTTAACTTTGTTTGATTTTAGACAAATTAAAGCGGTCGGAAAAAAAAAAAAATTAAAAAAAAAATTATTTGGGCTAAAACAACCCAGTAAAACATTACCTTTTTATAAAAACGCAAAATTCGTGTATTTTCCAGAACATGCATTAACGGCGTTGAGTAGACAATGAAGTTCACGAAAGTGATAAAGAAAAAAATAAAGATAAATTCGTAGTAGACGGTGACGTTGAGTCAAATGAAAACGGAAGTAGTTTCAAAAAAGAAAATCTTCTTTGTAAAAAATTATAACAAATACATTTTAGTAAATTTTTTAAAGTGTTATGTTTCAACGTTGTTTTTTTGACGTTGAACTGATGTAGATATTAGAACGTCAATTTCTTGTTTCCAAATCAACGCTTAAATCAACGTTTATAAATCAACATCAGTTCAATGTTAATTTATTGATGTTGAATCAATGTTGTTATTTCTACGTCGATTTCTTGTTTCCAAATCAACGTTTGTAAATCAACGTCAGTACAACGTTAATTTATTGACGTTAAAGTAATGTTGAAATTTCAACGTCAATATTTTGTTTACATTTCAACGCTAAAATCAACGTCAATAAATCAATGCATTATTGACGTTGAATCAACGTTGAAATGCTTGCTGGGAATATTACACCCGAAAAGTTTACTAAAGTTTCTCTTTAAATGTTAGTTGTTGGATATTTCAAATTTTTATGCATGACAAAGTTATACTGCAACTATATCTTCTTCGTGCGGGATGTTTGTATAAAGACATTTGAAGTCAGCTGTGACTAACTAGTAGCCTTTATGCGGAACATCCTGTTCAGTAATTAGTTCTTATTAAAATAGTAGTTAAAAAATAAAAATGGTTCAGAAATAAATAAAACGAATTAGATGATGCTACACTTTATTTTTATATAACTATCATATTTAACTTACAACGAAGATAAAGCACTTTATTTGAAAATTTAGAAGTATACTCTCTACAACAAAATTTATCATATCTCAGTTCATGGAAAACACTCTGCTCTTTTCCAAATCACGGCTGTATGAAAGAAAAGGTAATTTTAACTTAGTAAAAGTTTTGTATAATGTCTTTTTCATTTCAGTTTATATTTTATTATATAGAACACATTAAGGGGTTAAGAGCACACATTTTTAAATATTGTTGTTTTAAGTGCCATTCTATTCTTCATCCTAGCATTACATTTTATCATATTATAATATTTAAACTGAAGTAACTTCTATACTTTTGAACTGTTGTTCGTTATCTACTTTTGATCTAATTGTTCTACTATTATCATATATACTATTATCATATAAAAATGTTTGTGAGTATCATTTATACAAGCATATTTTGTCAGTTTTCTGATGTAAATATTTTTTCCTGCTTTAAGTGTTTGTTTCTTATATTTGGTCAGCTTATTTAGAAATGCGACAAGTTTATTTAAATGTGTCATTACATTTTTAACATTATAAGGAACTGTTCAATGAAATCCAATTGATGGTACAGCATTACAAAATAATTACGTTGGAAAACAAGATCTAACACTTTTTTCTACAAGAGTGCTTTATTTCCTTTAGTTAAATTAGCTCTACAATATGAGTTTATATTAAAGTCAAATTCAAACTTTTAATAAAGTTGGTATTTATTCCAATAAGCCTTGCTTCTTCTGTGGGAAACTCTCTCACGTTTTCAAGAAGAAGGTTTAACAGTTTGTTTTTTAAAGTTTATAAATATTTGTTATTTAAAGTAAATTTCACACAAATACTGATGTGTACTTTTTGTGGCTGTTGTTTTTTGTCGTTAATTTAGTTTTGCTATTTTGGTCTGCTCACTGTTGAAACAAGATTTTAATTGTGCAATTTTTTATGATTTAAAATTTACTTTATTAATTATTACTCAGCAGAGAAACCGAAACTGTACTCAATTGAAGTAAGAATAGATCCATTTACTGGTAGCTTTAAAAAAGTAGTTTTTAAGGTTAACTGTGTTATTGCTGTTTTGTAATAGTAAATTGTTTTTGTAGCGTTAACAATAATAATTTTTGCTGAGAACATTAGTTTAGGGTACGACTTTTGTTGTTAGACTTTTTAACAATTTTTACCGCAATACCTCGAAACACTTGTGTTAAAATAATTTTAATATAAGCAATATGGGCATTCTTTTATAATGTTATCGTATATATAAACGTTTCTGATAAACAATATTTGTTAATAAAATCTAAGCTAAACAATATTTAAAAAATAACACCCAGTTTAACATGAAGGATAGTTAAAAAAAGCTCCCGCATACACTATATATAAAAAACAACCTACTTTGCTAAAATAAAACTAATAAATAATTTTGCAATACAAAAATACAATAAAATAATTAAACAAAAGAAATTATTAAACAACAACAAAACTTTTTTTTATCTAAATGTAGTCATGGAACAAGTGTCTTCTTGACAATAATGAATAAAAAGAAGGTCCAATTTTGCAGATATTTTTTGTACTAAAATATTCTTATAGAAAAAAATATATAAATTTACCTGATGATTACAAAAATCATAAAAATACGCATTATTTATTTATGAATTTGTGAGTATTTATTATGTATTTGTTATGTATTTATTATGTATTTATTATGTATTTATTATGTATTTATTATGTATTTATTATGTATTTATTATGTATTTATTATGTATTTATTATGTATTTATTATGTATTTATTATGTATTTATTATGTATTTATTATGTATTTATTATGTATTTATTATGTATTTATTATGTATTTATTATGTATTTATTATGTATTTATTATGTATTTAGTATTAATTATGAATTTGTGAGTATTTGACACAGAAATAATGCGGTAGTGGTGTAGTGGTAAAGCGCTCGCTTCATAAGCGAGAGGTTCCGAGTTCAATCCCCACCACGTCCGTGGTAGTACCGCGCTCAACTTGTTTCTCCGCGCAGCGGCCTTGTTCGTCAAGGTTCGTGTTTCGGAGTTAAAGAGTTGAGAGAGGGTTATAACCACTATTAAGTAGCCTCCTCATATGTAGTGGCCTTCTCGGCCTTGGGGAGGTGAATAACAAAAAAAAAAAAAAAAAAAAAAAAAAAAAATTATGGCAGCCATTACACCTGAGTTAATGGCAAGAAAGAGTCTCAATACTTTTGTATCAGAAAATGTGAACAAAAGTGTGTGCAGTTATCTAACTTATGTAAACGTCAAACTATGTATTTTTAAAACATGTATCAAGCTTTACCTTTAATTTGAAACTAAATTGCGGCAACATTTCCTTATTTTTGATTTGCCGTTTTATAAAGTATTTTGTTTGTTAAATAGCTTTAGAACTTTTATCGGTCAATACGCCTAAGAAGCCAAGGTAGTTAGGTCGCAGCATTTTAAAATTAAATGCCGTGGTTCAAGTCCTTGCTCTTCCTCGTTTTTTAAAAATCTTTTTCAATTTAAAAAAAATATAAAGCAAAACATTTTTGAAGTTCAATGTTTACTTTTATAAAGATTTACTTTTATTTGATAATTTCATTGCGGCAAAATCTCTTTATTATTGATTTATAGTATTTAATTTCCGTTTTATAAAATTAATCTTTATATTTTGTCGTTTGTTTTTTAAATAGTGTTAAAATATGGCAGTGTATTGTGTCTTAGTAGCTGAAGTGATTAGTTTGCTGCACTTCCAAAGTACAACGCGAGGGTTCAAATCCTGTCGCTTGCATATTTTTTTAAAAATGTTGTCCAAATATCTAAAATACAAACTAAACAATTTTTAAAGTTTTATTGTTGATATATAAATTTATAAGAAATTACTAGCTGACAATACCCGTAAAAATACGGGTCATCGTAAGTCTATTTCACAACAACCTTTTCTAAATTATTTTCCTTATTTATGCATTCTTGCCCTGGACCCGTAAAATACACTTCTTTACCAAACCGACTTATCTATTCCATATCAATCATTTCTACACCTATTTCTTGTTTACTTTAATACTTTTTAGTAAAATAATTCATTCCAAAGTATTGTTTTAATAGGAAAAAAATTAATATCCGCAACTTTTCCTTATACGCAGCGCTTATAAGAAATTTTTAACTAGGTTTGTTTGTATCCTACAGGGTTATTCATTATTATATGCGTATTTATTCATTCTTATATGCATATTTATTCATTTTTATATGCGTAGTTATTCATTCTTATATGCGTATTTATTCATTCTTATATACGTATTTATTTATTCTTATTTGCGTGTTTATTCATTCTTATATGCGCGTTTTTATGCAAGCCAACACAATAGTAATGAAAGTACATAATGAATTTCCATTCCAGCCTCCAATTTTGATTTCAAAAGCCAGCACTCCCTTTGTTGAAATACTACAAATTAAACTATTATTCTTGCCATGATTTGCAGACATCTGTAAAATTGCTGACGCGCCTCTAAGCGAATAACCATATGCGCTGTTAGTGGGCACATTAAATCCATGTTCATTCTAATAAATAAGTTTTTCATTTGAAAATCTGCTAGTTTTGCTTGCAAACGCATAGCGTGCATTAATAACTTGTGTTGAGTTTCGTTCTTTTGGCAAATGCACAACACACTTCTTGATAAATCCGAACGTTTGAGTTTTCTTAAAATTGAAGGCTGAGACATGTTGAAGACTGTTGCAGAAAGATTTTCTTTTATTGCTTTTTGCGTACCAAGATTATAAAAATGAAAAACCCTGTGAATCAGTTAAAAACTATAATTAAATTTAAAAAAAATTTGTAATAAGATTACGCTTTCTAAGAAGATTCAGTTTAAATTGTTCTGATTTCTCAAAAATAGCTTTTCAGCTTTTCTAGCTATATTTAGAAAAAAAAAAACATTTAATTTAAATTTAACTTAATTAAAAAGTAAAAAGCAAATAAAAAATTAAAAATCCACAAACTTTTGTTTTATTTTTTCCTTTCTTACCCAATTAATGTGACTACCCGCCAAGCCCAAAACTCCTAATTCGTGCACACCCTATTGCACTTGCACGCTTAGAGTCTTTTCAGAAATTTTGCTACAAGTTTTCAATAATATTTTTTTTCCAAAGCTTTTTGAACTTTTTCAAATAAATGCTTACAATTTCTATATATTTTTTGTGTGCAGTTTCTATGTACAGTTTCTTTTTTATTTTGGAAGATTTTTTGAGTCCCTTAGTAACCCAAGGAATTGTTACAGCTTTTGAACGAATTATTTTTTCACAAACTTACTATTTAGTTTGCATCGTATACAGCATAAAACGTTTTATTAAATTTATTACAGATTTGATTTGCAACATCGCAATAGTTTGAGTTAAATATAGTAGCGCTAGTTGCTCTTTAAGTAATTTTAAATTTTTTAGTTAAAAATGCGTTTTCTATAAATTTCATTTATATTTCGGGGGATAAGGCTTGTGTTTTAAATCTTGTTTATACATTTAAAGCAAAAAAATTTAGCAAAAATTTAGCAAAAAACAAATTTTAATTGTTAAAACAAAATTTTTAAGTTTTCTCACTTTATAGATATATAATATCTCAAATTTATATTATATTATAAACGAATGTAGCATATACTGACTGCACACTCAAAATAAGCTAAAGACACTAAAAGACATTTGTGCAAAACGCTACACAAATGTCTAAACTGAAATGATTATAGACCATTAAAAACTACAGCTGCTGTCTTAGCTATACAAATTTATCTATGTTACATTCAATCCTGAATAAAACGTTATATAAATGGATTTTTTTTACATTTTATAAACATTTTATATAAACAAATAAAACATTTGTTTATATACATATTGTTTGTATAGGGATGGTTAAGCGCAATAAAGTTAAAAAAAAATTAGTTTACAATAAAAAATGCTTTATATGATGTTTTATTGCAAACACCAATATACTTTACCTAACACTTTAAGTGCACTGAATTACTATTACTTTTAATTTTTTTGGTTTAAAGACTTTTGTTGAGAGCTTTTAAATTTTGCGTCAAGTTATCTCATTTGAACATATTCGTTGTATGATCCATACTGCAGCCGTTTTTCAAAATGCCTTTTTAGGTAAAAAAAATCAATTTAGACTTTTTTACAAAATAAGCTAGTTTAGTTTGTCTACAAACGTTACTGAATACATATTTTCAAAGAGTTCTGAAAAAAATCATGAGAATTATTTGTTACAAAGAGCGTACTACAAAGAGTTTCTCCTAATTATTATTTTTCAATAGCGTTTTTTTCGTAATGCGTAATAAGCATATTAGGCCGGGTGAATAAAAATGAACAATTGCTTTTACTCAGTAATTGACCAGCTTTACGAGAATAAAAACTAAGGAGTCTTGCTTAAATTTATAGTCACGTTAAGTCAAGCAATTTACTCAGTAATTGTTCAGCTTTATGTGAATAAAAAGTTTAATAAAATTGGTGAAGTTTTTATTCATGTAAAGCTGACCAATTACTGAGTTAAAGCAATTGCTTATTTTTATTCACCCGGCCTATTTAGGCGTTTTGAAAACGGCTGCAGCATATGTTTATAGTAAGAAATTAAATGTAGCAAAAGTTTTAATTGTCAAAAAATTGCCTCCACAGCAGCAACTTCTGGAGTAGCAGTACTGTCTTATTAAGTTTTTTCTTTATTAAGTTGCGGACCATCCGCAGCTTATTAGGACTAATTTCCTGTGCATATTATTTGCATAAGTATCACTATCATGACACATACGCAACATATTTTTTCTCCCGGTGTTTTGATGTTTTTAGAAATTTTAGCTTTTTTAAAAATCTTTTCGTTTGTTAAAGTGTATAATATTTTTGCATATGTCTGTATTTAATCTTTATAAAACATTTAAATTGCTTTATATTTTAAAATAATCAAAAAAATTAAAAAAAAGTCTCCAGTGGTAGGACTGAAATCACGGCTTACTTGGTAAAAAGCTCGGTGCACTATACACTTAGCCACGCTATCACTTGATTAGCAAAAATTTTTAAAAGTATATAACAATTTTTTTATCAGAAAATAATGCTATAAATCAAAATTAAGGAGAGCTTGATGCAATGCAATTTTCAATTTCATTTGTTTGTGTCCGCAGAGACATAACGAACAATCTTAGTGGGAAAATTTTGATTGTCCAAAGTGTCATTGATAGCACACGGACGTCAGGCTGCCGGAACTTTAATGTTTCTTACTTTTGTCACATTTAATTTTAACAGATAAATTGTTAGACTCTCATTTAATAGATTGAACTTTTAAGAAAGAAACATTTCACTATTATAACTAGTTCGCCAATGAGAAATATTTTAGAGCAAAAGAAAAGTAAGAAAATAAAAAGTAAAAAATACTAATGGTAAAAGTAAAGAGAGAAAGAAGAACTTTAATCCGTTAGAGGCTGATCATCATGTAAAGAAAAAAAAAGACCCAGAGGTGATACAGAACTTTCTTGTTTAATTTGCAAAAAAAAAGTATAAAGATTTACCCACAGAAGACTGGAACATGTGTCATAAATGCTAATCCTGGTTGCACAAAAGTGCACAATTGGTAAGAGCACGTCCCGGGGGTTATGTTTGCGATTTTTTGTTGATTTTAAAAGAGTGTTGTTGTATTAGGTTGCGATGAAAAATTTCATGATCTGCACATGAAAGACTGGATTATGTGTTACATCCACTTAGTTGTTACAGTTAGCATTTTATTTGTTGTTACCAGCAGCCTTTGTAGTTAACCCAAGCTGTGTTAGGAATTACCGCAAGTACGTAGGGTAATTCTAAATACCAATGGTTTTGTTTTTGCCCTAAAATTTTTATTTATCAAGATATATAAAAATTGCTTTTAGAGGTTTGATAATAATAAGTAAGTTATCATAAGATTGATAAAATTATATATATATATATATATATATATATATATATATATATATATATATATATATATATATATATATATATATATATATATATATATATATATATATATATATATATATATATATATATATATATTTGAAAAAAATGTACCAACCACGGTACGGCACTCACACAAAGCGACTAGTAACTACTAGTACAGAAAATTGGTATTTATAAATACCAATTTTCTGTACTAGTAGTTACTAGTCGCTTTGTGTGAGTGCCGTACCGTGGTTGGTACATTTTTTTCAAATATTTAGTTTTATACAATTCTGTGTATGGATTGTTAGCACCACAAGTATCATTGATCTGCCAAGAACGTGAGCTGGTGTGTTTACACACCTTCGGTATCACATCATCACGCTGATGAGCCCCAAAGGGCGAAACGCGTCCGTGATTGTGATACGCACTGACTTGGTTAGACAATGATACTCTGTATTGATATATATTTATATATATATATATATATATATAGATATATATATATATATATATATATATATATATATATATACATATACATATACATATATATACATATATTATATATATATATATATATATATATATATATATATATATATATATATATATATATATATATATATATATATAATTTTAAGTCAGTCATATATATATATATATATATATGTATATATATATATATATATATATATATATATATATATATATATATATATAATTTTAAGTCAGTCATATATATATATATATATATATATATATATATGTATATATATATATATATATATATATGTATATATTTATAAATATTTATATATATATATATATATATATATATACATATATATATATATATATATATATATATATATATATATATACATATATATATATATATATATATATACATATATATATATATATATATATATATATATATATATATATATATATATATATATATATATATATATATATATATATATATATATATATATATCATAAGTCAGTCATAACAAATTTCTGCTACAGTTAATGAATATTTTACCAAGCTGGCTTACTTTTTGGATTTCAGCTTAGATATCTAACAGTTACAAAGGAATTATAACAAATGATCTCGTAACTCACAAGAAATTAATCGAAACCGACGCACTTCACGGTAGTGTTCTTGGTCCATATCTGTTCATTCTCTTTACTTCCGACATCAACGCCTACATCCTAATCAAGATGATTCTCCAAAAATGCGCTAAAAATTTTTCTGTGATAAAATTCCTGCCAACTTACGTCAATCAACTGTATATGGATTTGCAATATGGTTAGTGCTCAATGGAATGAAACTTAAATGTTAAATCTAAATGTAAAACCATTAGAATGAATCCTAAGTGCTCCAAATTTCATGTAATACCTTCTCTTGTAATACTGAGTTTGAAATAGTTAACCTCCAAAAAAAACCTTAGAATCGTGCATAATGAGAACCTTGATTAGGATAAACAAGGAGCAAAAGTACACAGCAATATAAAATCAGTACCATATCTACTCAAACGCATTAAGCAAATCAGAAACACTTAGCTCAAAAATCCACAAGTCTAATGATCTTTCTTTACTAGCCACGTGATATATAATGCTCATTTTCATAGTTTTGTGCAGTCTTTCTGCAAAAAAAGAGTTTCAATAATTCCATAAAAATATTTTAAAAATTACTGATGCAACAAAATCCAGTCGTTTCATTATTAGTTTTGCCATTGAAGAGTTTCTAGACAAGATCTGTTTTAATATTCTTAAAATGATACTTACTGATTCATGTAATCTCATAATCACTAAATTAGCTCACACTAACAACAGAAACACAATCAGATCCCCTGTTGTATTTAACAATGCAAAAGGACTAGTTTTCATAAAAAATGATGAAAAAACCACTTTTATCTTTACTAAAATGATGTCATAGTTATTAAGAAAAAACTAGTTTTGTTTTTACCAAACTTATCAGGCAAACAAAACACAAAGTGAACTGATATTACATTGAAGTATAATAATTGTTGAATAAACTAAATATTATCAATACCTTTCTTGACAAAAAACATTGAAGCTTCTGGTAAATTTGAAGTCTCTAAATAATTATTGAATGAAGTTTAACATTAAAATAGTTTATTATTCTTATTATACTTTTATGTTTATGTAGCGCTTTTTCAAAAACAAAAAACAAAAACACAATTTATTATATGCACATGTAATAAACTACTCTAGCATATAATAAAATACTCTTGCTTGCTCCTTTTTGAGTTTTTGCCATAAATTGTCAGTTTTAGGTTTTTCTTAAAAGAATTATTTTTAAGAACGGAAAAATTGAAAATTTTTTTAAAAAACTTTTTTTTAATTAATTAATAGACTACCTGCCCTAACCAAACCCTTAGTTAATGTAGCGGCACATCCTTGTAGCATCAGGCTATAAGAATGTTGATATTACAGCACTCCCTCGTAGAAGCAGACTATAAGATAGTTGATATAGCGACACACCCTTGTACCATCAGGCTATAAGATAGTCGATGTAGCAACATTCCCCGCATGTTTTATAGTAAAAAAAATAGAAAAATAAAAACATTCAGAATGTTTTTATTTTTAAATAACAAAATAAAACATTCAGAATGTTTTTACTTTTAAAAAACAAAATAAAACATTTAGAATGTTTTAAAAAACATTCAGAATAATTATAAAAGTATTCTAGTCTTTTAATTTGCTTTTTTGTGTTTTTTTAAAAAACATTAAAATTAACTAGTTTCTTCAATTAATTTATTGGGCTTTTTATAATATAACCTTAATTTTGTCAGTATATATATCGAGGGTATACTGCCAGAATGCACTAAGTCATTTTTTGTTGGTCTTGAGTTAAGTCAACATAAACACTCATTATTATATGCTTTATCACTTCCAAAACGTACCAGACCTTATATTTGTATAATTATTATAATTATTATACGAATATATGGTCTGGTGCGTTTTGGAAGTGATAAAACATATAATAATGAGTGTTTATGTTGACTTAACTCAAAACCAACAAAAAAATGATTTAGTGCATTCTGGCAGTATACCCTCGATATATACAGGGTGGGCCAAAAGTCACTGAGCTTTTATTTTTTAATATCTTTTTTATTTCCTAATAATTTTTATTTTCTTAAAAATTTTTACTTTTTTCAGATCCTGGAATTTAATTATGGAGAAATTCAGTACCGCCCAACGTACACAAATTGTAATATTTTACTATCAAAATCAAGGCTCAATAATTCAAATTCAAAGAGCTTATCGAAGGCATTTTAATGTGAGAGATGCTCATAGTAGGAATGGAATTAAGAGCATGGTTAAAATATTTGAAGATCAAGGAGCTGTAAGTGATCTGCCACGTTCTGGAAGACCTAATGCTGTTTGTACGGATGAAAAAAAAGAATAGATACGTGAACATCTTGAAGAAAATCCAACAACTTCCACCTAAAGACGATCATTGGAACTTGGAATTTCTCGAACATCTTTAAAAAGGGTTATGAATAGTCTAAATTTTTATCCATACAAAGTGCAATTCATGAAAGAATTGAAGCCACAGGTCTTTCAGCCTAGACTATAGTATGCCGTTTGATTACGAAAACTTGCTGAAAATGAATCAAATTTTTCGGATTAACTAATCATGTCTGATGAAGCCCACTTCCACCTAAATGGGTTTGTCAATAAACAAAACTGTCGCTTTTAGGCAACAGAAAACCCAAGAGCTGTGCATTAGAGAGAACTTCAACCTGTAAAGTGCACTGTATGGTGCGCAATAACTTCAAATGTAATTATTGGGCCATACTTTTTTAAAGATGATGATGGAAATGCTGTGACTGTGACAGGAGAGAGATACTTCAAAATAGATAGAGCGTTGCTTAAAAATTTCTTATGGCGAGCAATTGAAAATAAAGTTGGAATTTGGTTCCAGCAGGATGGAGCAACAGCTCATACTTCAAGAGAAACAATGCAGTGACTCCGGCAACGTTTTAATGGAAGAATTATTCTTGATTTGGTGATGTCAATTGGCCATCTCGTTTTACTGATCTCTCTAGCCAAGACTTTTTCTTGTGGAGATATCTAAACGAAAAGGTTTACGCCAACCAGCCTCAATCTTTAATAGAGCTGAAGGAAAAAATCACTAGAGAAAAAGAGAAATAAGCCCAAAAACAATAGAAAATATAATGGCAGAAGTAATCCAAAGAGCTGCAATTTGTGAGCAGAAAATGGAAGGCATATGCAGGATGTTATTTTTCACACTTAACGATAAAGTTAAGTGTAAAAAATAACATCCTGCATATGTCATCCATTTTCTGCTCACAAATTGCAGCTCTTTGGATTAATTCTGCCATAATCTTTTCTAATGTTTTTGGGCTTAATTCTCTTACTCTCCAATGATGTTTTCCTTTAACTCCATTAAAGATTACGGCTTGTTTGCATATATATATATATATATATATATATATATATATATATATATATATATATATATATATATATATATATATATATATATATATATATATATATATATATACATTGTATATATATATATATAAATATATATATATATATATATATATATATATATATATATATATATATATATATATATATATATATATATATATATAATATATATATATATACATAGTATGTTTATATATATATATATATATATATATATATATATATATATATATATATATATATATATATATGTATACATATATACACATATATATATATACATATATATATATATATATATATACTTATATACATTTATATATATATATATATATATATATATATATATATATATATATATATATATATATATATATATATATATATATATATATATATATATATATATAAATATTTATATATACACAGTCAGAGAAATAAATATCCGAACAAAACATTTTATTGTGAAAAATAAACTTTGTCAGGTGATTTCAGAAAAACATATGTTTCTGATAAATTCTTTTATAATTATTCTAAAAGCAAATTTAATTACGATTTTTTGTTGCAAAAAATTAATCAACGGTAAGTAACTTGCGTTGCTAAAATTTAACGATTCCCAAAGAAGTGTTAAAACTTCAATGAAAAATAATTATCCGAAGATGTTGTTTTGTAAACGAAGTATTGAAATTGATTATTAAAAAAAGTTTTTAAATCAATTGTTTTAGAAATATTGTTGTTTTACAACGAGTAATTTTTGATAATTGACTGATATTTTTTTAAATTCATTTGATTTACCATTGATATCATCAAGTATGGGAGTTAAAATCAAAGATTGGTCCGATGCTCAGCGCAATTTGGTTATTGACTTGTTCAAGCAAGGTAAAACGTTTAGGTCGATAAATAAAGCCACTGGAATGGCATTAGAAACCATCAGCAGTCTGATTAAAAAGTATAATATGTTTGGATAGGTAAAGATGGTGCAAAAAAACTGTTTTTTATCAGCACCAAAAGTATGTACTATTAATATTATATATTATTAGTATATATATATATTTATATAAATTTATATAAATATATATATATTTAATTAATATATTTATATGAATATTGTATATTCATATAAATATATTTATCAAATAAACACATGTATATTTATATGTGTGTATTAAGTATATATATGCATTATATATATGTATATATATATATATATATATATATATATATATATATATATATATATATATATATATATATATATATATATATATATATATATACATACTTTATATATATATATATATATATATATATATATATATATATATATATATATATATATATATATATATATATATGTATATATATGAATATATATATATATATATATATATATATATATATATATATATATATATATATATATATATATATATATATATATATATATATATACAGTGCCGGTTTTAGCACTACTACCGCCCTGAGCGAGATTTCTACGGCGCCCCTAGCTCAATTTAACCACATTCAAAAAAATAGCAAAGGGTAAAAAAACCAATTAGTTTCGCCCCTTTTTATTCGGCGGCCTGGGCCATCGCCCAACCAGGCCCTATCCTAACGCCGCCACTGTATATACATAATATTTGTATATATGTATATATAAATATATATTTATATGTGCATATATATAGATATGCATATATACATATATATATATATATATATATATATATATATATATATATATATATATATATATATATATGTATATATATATATATATATATATGTATATATATATATATATATGTATAAATATATATATATATTATATGTGCATATATATAGATATGCATATATACATATATATATATATATATATATATATATATATATATATATATATATATATATATATATATATATATATATATATATATATATATATATATATATCTAACGCCGCCACTGTATATACATAATATTTGTATATATGTATATATAAATATATATATATATATTTATATGTGCATATATTTAAATATGCATATATACATATATATATATATATATATATATATATATATATATATATATATATATATATATATATATATATATATATTTATATATACATATATATATATATATATATATATATATATATTTATATATATATTATATATGCATATATATACATATGCATATATACATATATATATATATATATATATATATATATATATATATATATATATATATATATATATATATGTATATGTATATATATAGATATGTATATATATATATATATATATATATATATATATATATATATATATTTATATATATTTATATATATAGATATAGATAAAAATATATATATACATGTATATATACATTAATTAATAAGAAAATATCAAACAAAACAAATTCTCTTTATACAAATAATAATTTATTTTGTGAAATTTTCACTGGGTTATGGACACCATCATCATCAGCTCGATAAATATTACAAAATTTTTTGAACGTTTGAAAATAGTTTAATAGATTTTTTTATATGGCGTCAGCAGTTGAATGGCTACTTTATTCTTTACGTAAGGATATAAAAAACGGAGTCCAAAATTTAGTTTTGGCAAATTTCCCATTACTCTACCATTCGATTGGAAACATTGGTGCCTCTGTATTTCGAGTGCTTTACATACTTTACGGTCGAACTTTTTTATTCAGAGTCGTTTGCTTTAAAGCTAGAATATAACAACAAAGTTGAAAATGCGCAGGATTTGAGAAAAAGTTTTTTTAAAAGAACTTAAAATGGGTAAAAAATTAGTCAAAACTTAACAAGAGAGCAAAGAAAAGCTCTAAAAGAAATTAAGGAAAACAAACTTGTCTATATTTATCCGTTGATAAGGGTAATGGGTTTGTGAGAATTGAACACGAAAAAGCTTTTGAAAGAATTCGCCATCAAATTGGTCAAACAAAAGTTTTAAGTGAATATCCTACTTAAAGTTATGCTATAAAAATCTCTCAGAATTTGACAGTATATATCCAAGAGATTAAATCCCACCTCGTATGTATGGTCTAATTAAGGCTCAAAAACCTGAAAAGCTTACACGTCGAGGATAGTTATATCAACTATTGGCACACCTAATTATTGAATATCTAACTACTTAGTTAAAGCAATTCAACCTATCTTAATTAAAAGTAAAACAGGTTTAAAAAATTCTTTTGATTTTATTAGCAAGTTCAAGTTTCATTCGATGTAATAAACCTATATTTATCAATTCCACTTGAAAAAGCTATTTTAGTTCTTATAGATCAATTAAATAAAGATAAATCCTACAGGTGTTTTACCAAGCTTACTATATCAGAAACAAAATCACTTATAGCGCTTTGTTTACATTGCTTCTATTTTTTGTGGAACCACGAGATCCATGATTTGAAGGAGACCGGTCATATTGGTCTTTCATTTTGGTAGTATTGGCAGAACCTTTTCTACAACATCACGAAAAAAATACTTTGAAAATGGCGATGACATTAAATTCTCCTCTCAACTTAAAATCCTATCTAAGATACGTCGACGATAGCCATACTAGATTTTCAAACATCTAAGAAGCAGAGAAATTCAAAATAATTTTAAATAAACAACACCCTGCAATACAATACACAATTGAGACAGAAAGCCATAACAAAACTTTGAATTTCCTAGATATAACAATAATAAATAACAGCAAAGGTAAGAACAAGTTTAAAGTCTACAGAAAAGAAGCCATTACAAATATTTAAATAAAACCGCACTCGAATCATGACCCCAAAATTTTATGCGCAATATTCAAAGGTTATGTCAACAGAGCATACTCCATATGCAGTGTTAAACATTTAAAAAACGAGAAAAATTTTCAAATTTTTATTGAAATGGGTACATCGAAAACCAGCTAAAAAGTATTGCAAATCAAATTAGGAAAAAACGCTCCGTAAAAACAATAGAATTCAATCCGAGAACAATGCTCTCCCAACAGTATCATTACCGTGGATACCTTCACTATCACCAAAGTTAAGGAAAATATTTTGTCGGAAATAGAGTCGTCTTTAAATCAAATCCTAATTAAAGAACATTACTAACATGTAAAAGCAAATCTTGATTGCCCAAAAACAGCCATCCTGGAACATATTATTTCGTTGAATGCAATTGCTCAAAAAGATATGTAGGAGAAACAAATTTACAAATTAGAACAAGAACTCAACAACACCAAAAAAGTTTAAACGATCGCAAACATTATCAATCAGCAATTGCCACACATAGCAAGTTTTGCTCTGAAAAAATAAATTAGGAAAAAACTAAAACTCTTAAAGTTGAAATAAAAATGTTCGAACGTAAAGTACGTGAAGCACTCGAAATACAAAGGCACCAATGTTTCCCATCGAATGGTGGAATAATAGGAAATTTGCCAAAACTAAAGTTTGGACTCCGTTTTTTATATTCTCATGTAAAGTAAAAAGAAGCTATTCAACTGCTGACGCCATATAAAAAAATTTATTAAAATGTTTTTAAACGTTCAAAAAATTTTGTAACATTTTACGAGCTGATGATGCTGGTGTCCTGGTGAAAATTTCAAAAATTATAATAATAAATATATTAATAAATTATTATTTGTATTAAGAGAATTTGTATTGTTTGATGTTTTCATATTAATATAACATACACTCTTATACACGATGTCTACACTCAAATGTTTATATATATAAATATATATATATATATATATATATATATATATATATATATATATATATATATATATATATATATATATATTTTAGTAGAAAATCACTTAACACAAATTTTTTTTTTTCCATTTTGCACTTTGTTTCATCAACAAAGATTCATCATTCATCATTCATTTTCTTTTCTGATGAATCTTTGTTGATGAAACACAGTGTAAAATGGAAAAAAATTTTTGTTAAGGGATTTTCTACAAATATATAATTGCTCTGTTCTTTTAAGAACATTGAGAGCTCTATTGTGTAGAATACTTTTTAAAGTTGTTTTAATATATATATATATATATATATATATATATATATATATATATATATATATATATATATATATATATATATATATATATATATGTATATATATATGTGTATATATATATATATATATACATATATATATATATATATATATATATATATATATATATATATATATGTATATATATATATGTATATATATATATATATATATATATATATATATATATATATATTTTAGTAGAAAATCACTTAACACAAATTTTTTTTTTTCCATTTTGCACTGTGTTTCATCAACAAAGATTCATCATTCATCATTCATTTTCTTTTCTGATGAATCTTTGTTGATGAAACACAGTGTAAAATGGAAAAAAATTTTTGTTAAGGGATTTTCTACAAATATATAATTGCTCTGTTCTTTTAAGAACATTGAGAGCTCTATTGTGTAGAATACTTTTTAAAGTTGTTTAAATATATATATATATATATATATATATATATATATATATATATATATATATATATATATATATATATATATATATATATATATATATATATATATGTATATATATATATGTATATATATATATATATATATATATATATATATATATATATATATATATATATATATATCTATCTATATATATAATATATATATATGTATATATATATATGTATATATATATATCTAATATATATATATATATATATATATATATATATATATATATGTATATATATATTTATATATATATATATATATATATATATATATATATATATATATATATATATATATATATGTATATATATATGTTTATATATATATATATATATATATATATATATATATATATATATATATATATATATATATATATATATATATATACATATTTATATACGATAGTAAACATTGTGGCTGTGTAAATAAAATTAGTTAGTTATATTCGGTCCCCTCTATTATTGTAAATAAACAACTTGTAATTTTTTTTTTTTTTATATTAATTTTTTCCTAATAAATGAGCTTCAGAATTGTTATCAACAAATAGTATATTGCAACCAAAACATTGATGGATAATTAATAATTGCCTGCAAAAATATAAATAAGATTTACTGTATAATCTTCAATAGTGAGTAAGGGTTATTATTGAACTTCAGGACATCGTCTTCATCACTTATCGTAACTAATGTTATCGTAAAAGTCTACACGACCTACATTGAACCGATTTTATAATAATGTATATTAACATCTTTTCAAAGTAAAGACAGGGTTAGGGTTAGGGTTAGATGTATGCGCAATATAGTTTTTTGAATGAGTCACTAGTTTCATAATTGAAAGTTATGGTTAAAATATTTAATTTATTATATTCTCTTAAAGTTGATGCTATGATCTACATAGTCTATTTTAGATATTAGTCTGATATCCTTAATCTCTTTTAGTGTTTGTTGTTGAAAACAAGTTGATCTTACTCTCATGAAAAAATCAAAGTTTTTATTGTGTTTACCGTAGTAATACTATAAATTTACATTTATAATATTAAAATCCATGTTCCATTTATATGTCATTCCATTAACTTATCAATATCAGTTTGATTAACAACACGGTTTATTAAAGAATAACACGGTGCAACAAACTTTCTGTTAATATATATAATTTCTTTACATATAATTTCTCTTCTCTACTCTTCATATAATTTTAAAATTTGATATATTTTTTTTAAGTTTGTTATTAGCTCAGGTGATTTGTTTATTTAAATCAAAAAAAATAAGGTTTAGGATTAGGTTTAGGGTTAGTGTTAGGGTTAGGGTTAACCCTAACCCTAACCCTGACTATTCCACTTACAACATTTTGCCACGTTGAAGTGACGTTCGTCACGTTGAAGTGATATTTTTTAGAACTAATCTTTGTCCTTTTTAAGAAAAAACTCTATTTAATTAAATAAATTTAATTAAATACAGTAGGATAATAATTTTAAAAACAAATGATTATATGGAACTTGGTGAAACTCATTTGCAAAATTTGTATACAGAACGTTAAGTAATTTTTCTTTGTCTACAACTAGTTACAATATTTAAAAATTGTAAATGGTTTGTTGCACAGCTCCTACTTTTTCTAGCAATTCTTTTCTATTAGTGTTTTAACTACAGTTCATTCTAAGACCGTGCAAGGGAATGAAGTTAATGATATTTGACGAGAATTAATAGAATAATTTTGCTTTTTTAAAAGAAGAATAACATCTGCTCCTTTCCAATCTTCTGGAATCAATCCAATCAAAGTTTACATCTCATAAATGAAATATAACTGTTAACTCGTACCGTTTTCAAAGTGCTTCAATACGCATGGATAAACACAGTCTCTTTATTTTTTTAGTGTATGCTTTTGCAGGAAAAACACTGGTTGACAGAGTATGTATTTAAACTTTCGTTTCAAAAAAAAAAAAGTTTATAAAGCTGGTGTTCTTATTAATAGAAAAGAGCTCATGATATAAGGTGGCGATGGAAAACTTGTAAAAACACCGAGAGAAGCTCCATTAACATTGATTATTGAAGAAAAACGACTACAAACATCAGCAGTTATTCTAAAAAGTGTGTGGAAGAGTTCAATTGTTCAATGAAATAATTTAATTTGGTTTTGTCTCAATTTATTCAAAAAAACATATGTTGGCATAAATAAGGATGATTTAATACATCCTTATTTGGACATATGCCAACAGATGATTTTAAAGTCTGTTTTGAGTGTTCAAAGTGGAATGCTAAATATAAATGGAAACAAGATTAACCACAACTTAAGAAATTTATAGCGCATTTCTAGGTAAAACCACAGTTGATAAATCAATTTAATGAGGAGATAGACTTATGGGTAGACAATAAAGTTCAAAGATTTGTGAAGCTGCTTACACCAATAGCTGATGCTGCAGTATCAAGATAACAAAAACCAAATGTCGTTGTCTTTAACTGAATTCTTTAAAAGCATAGAAAACAATAAAAATCAAAACATATCAGCCAGTCTTTTATCAATAAAAGAAGAAATAAAAAACTATTTGCAAAAAAAAAAAAAAAAAAGTCTTTTGGCTGATTAGTTACTTGAACCGAAATATTAAAGAAAATAATTAAATAGAGAGCAAAAAATTAAACTAATATTAACTTTTGTTTGTTTTTTTAAACCAACTAAAACCAATTATGTAAAATCGAACTTTTCTTAACAAATTGTTCCATGCGAAGTAATCCATTCAACTGTTGTGAACTCACTTAATACCTTCATAGTTAAATTGATGTCTGACTTAGTAAATTACAAATCTAAGAAAGAAGTTTTTGTTTAAATTTCAACTCAAAAGTGAAATCTTACCCGTTTTTAACTTTTCCCTTCCTTGTTTAGACAGATCAAAAGCCATATTTTTGTAACTAAAAGAATTTATTTGAAACATCAGCAATGTTTAAATTTACTTAGCTTTAAATTATTAACCTTGAACTGTAAGTTATAGATTAAACTTTTATTATATATAGTTAAACCAATATGCAAAGTAAAAATAAAAATAAACTTTATTTTTCTCAATCATTTTTAAATCATCAAGAGTAATTTTGAAAGTATTTACAGCATCATAACTCCTACTTTTAAAACTTGGCAAAAATCTATGACTTTGCGACAGTTTTTAAGAGTTTCTTGCAACTTTAATTTTTTAAATCTAAGTTTATGTCCATCTTCATGTTTTCCGAATCATACTACTTAAAAATTTTTAAGTCTCCTGTCAATCAAATCCTTTCTCTTTATAAATACCCTTTGTTTTTTGGTAATTCTCAACTTAATTGTGTATGCAGCCTTGAGAGTGACTTAGTTTAGAATAAGTAAAAACAAAATGTACTCATTAAAGTAGATAATAAACAAAATACGCTTTAAACATTTTTATTTTGTAAAATAAAGATTTATAAACAATACATAATGTTATTAACACTTTAAAAACATATTAATGATAAATATTAACTGTAAAATGTCTGCAAAAAAAAAATATCATGTTTATAGTACTAAACAAAGTACCAAATGTAAAAGTACATTATTATTCTTTTTTGATTTTTGAAAAATTTATTGAAAAACACTGTTTGTTCAAACAAAAAGTAAACAGAATGAAAACACTAAAGAAATAAGAAAAAATAAATAAAGCGATTGTTTAAATAATTATACTTATATATTAATGAAACTGACAGTTCATAACTCCTTTTTAAAGATTATTTTAAACGAAACGTTTTTTTTTTAAATATTTTACTTCTAAATATGCTGAACACTGCATAAGTTGTTTAAGTTAAGGAAACATAAAGATAAGAGAGAGTTCTGATGCATTTAAGTCAGCTGTAAAATGAGAAGATAAAAAACCATTTTGAATGTCAGAGAAAATGTTTGTAGACTTAAAATAGGAGATTGTGGATTAAAGAATCAAAGGCCTTACTAATAACAAAAAGAATACGGATCAGAAAAAAGTTGAAGGATTCAGGGTGTCTTCCAGATTTTTTAAAATTGGAGCTTTTAAAACCCACAGATGGCGTTTTCCAGCATGCAGAAAAGCAAATCTCAGTTAAGCATTTATCAAATAGTTTAGAGTTGAAGAGAGTTCTAATGAACACTTTTGTAAGACTTTGAGAGAAATGTTGTATAAACCATAAGCCTTATGAGGATTTATCTAAGAAATTATTTTGGTAAACGAAACCAGAGCGATCTAGATGTCTAACAATGGGTTAACCTTTTTAACTAGACTGGCAGAAAGATATTGGCAATTTGATTCAAAAATTGGGTTTTAAGAAAATTCTTTGCAAATAATGCCAGGGCCGACAACATCGGGGGGAGGCCAGGGGACACGTACCATCCCACTTTTTTTTCTTAAAGACCTTTTTTTATAGGAAATTCTAGATATAGAAGACATTTTTTAAGAATTAACGATTGTGCTACCCTCCCCTCCACTTTGAAACCCGTGTTGTTGGCCCTGATGCTGCCTCATCTTTGGTAGAGGTAAAAAGATCAGACCCACTAACAAGAGATAGATGTTTGACTACTGTTAATAACACTGTTAAAGGTTTTCTAAAAGAGATAAGATTCATGATTTAGTACACTGGAAAAAATGAAGTTTAGAATGAGAAAACAAATTTTTACATGGATTTTTTCCAATTATAAAAGGCGTCTGTTTTTAAGTTTTGAAGAGTCAATATGACTTGCACACATATTCGTGGTTTTGGAAGCAACTTTTCATTAGTCTTACCTTTTCAAAATTTGCCAGATCTTATTGCTTTTTGTGAAAATAACTTGAGTTAGATCTCACCATTAAAGGTTACTAGCTTTTAAATCGTAAAGCCTCTAATAGTCACATGCTTGACTTAAGCGTATACTTAGGCATCAATTCACTTATTTGTGGAGAAATGATTTTCAAAACACCTTACCATTTTTTTTTGTGTGCTTCCACTTATCATCTTTTTGGTCTATTTCCTTTCTCTTTGTTCTTTATTATACACCATCTTCCCAAGACCGCAGTTTTTTGGATACAAATTGTAATAAAATTAACCAAGCTCTTTCTCTTTACGCTTTGTCTAGTATTGCTGTATTCGTAACTTTAATGGTCATCATACTAAATGGTTTGACACTAAGACCACTGAATCTCCTGGCAGAAAAACTCAAAACTTCTCTTTTCAATCTCTTTCACAAACAATAATCTTTGTTATTCATTTTCCAGACAACCCTAATCACTTTTCCTGATTTGTTTCTAATCTCTGATCCTTGCTTGTATTCAGATTTATGTAATTTTTTTAGGTGTTTCTGATCATCGATTATTGCAATACTTAAAACTCTCCAAACCCCGACTGGAATTCTTTTAAAAATATTTTCATGAAGGTCCTCGGACTGATGTTTTTTCTCTCCCTGGTAATAAGTTCGCCTCCAACGTAACTTCCTGAATTAAATAAGGTATAGAAGCATTTATTCTTTCTTGCTGGTTCCATAGCAAGTCTAGTTTTCTCCATGACTTTTATCTTCTTGTTGTATATTTAACTTTATTTAACGCTATTGAGAACAAACGCCTTTTTATTATTGATAAAAATCAATGTAAAATAGTGCTGCCTAAAGCTCAGCTCCATTTTTTTTGTTTACTAAATCTCATATCAAAACTTCATATCAAATCTCATATCAAAATCTAATATCAAAATCTAATATCATAATCTAATATCAAAATCTAATATCAAAATCTAATATCAAAATCTAATATCAAAATCTAATATCAAAATCTAATATCAAAATCTAATATCAAAATCTAATATCAAAATCTAATATTAAAAGTTAAGCTCTAGAGTCTTTTGAAAAATTTTGAACGGAGTCATTAACAATATTGAACAGTGTCATGCTTTTTATAATTTTTTTTTTCTTTTTCTACATTCTGAAAAAAATTTGCTTATATTTTTATATTTAATATATTTATGTTCGCGTTATGTGAAAGCATTTTTGCTAACTTTTTTGAAATTTAGATAAAAAAAAACTCATTGATGAATTAAAATTTATTATGTCTTAATAATAGTTTTTTATGTCATTAATAAATCAAAAAAGTTATTGTCATCATCGATTGTTTTTCGATATTTTTTTTAAAGGCTCTCAATGTTTTCTAAAAAAATTGTTAAAAAGAAGGCTGCATTTGACCGAATTTTTTAAACGCTATTTTAATATACGTTTCAATCGCTTTTTTTTTGAAACAAGTTATTATTTTGATAAACATTGTTTGTTATCGTGTTTCTGCTTACTTTCATATATATATATATATCTTCCTTTGTCACTTCTTTTCTTTATGACGCATTTTTTGCTAATATAAAAAGTTTAAAAGTTGCGATGAAATAGCTTCAAGCTAGTAGTTATATGAAAATACTTTTGTAATTAAAAGTTAATAATTAAAAATTGTTCACGTAATTCAAATTTAAACGAATACATTTTTATTATTGTTTATTAAAAAAGTATTAATATAAGTTTTAAGTAAAGGTGTATTTATTATTTTCACTTCGATTAAGTAATGTTTTAGATAGCAAGGGGCCGTCTGATAGTTACGTCAACAAAATAGGGTGGAGAGGGAATAGGGTCTGGAAATGTTTGACAAGGTGGAGGGGGAGGTCAAAAAAAGTTAACGTCAATAACATTACTTTTTTAAATACATTTAGCTACTTAAAAAAAAGCAAACTAGGCAACGTTTGTTCATATATACACTCACCGAACCTTCAGTATTTAAATGACACTAGCTATAGTTCTACTATTTTTAAACCTTCTTGCGCTTTAAAAATATTTCACATATACAAAACTAAACAAGCACACAAAAGATATTTTTTCATAACACTAGTATTTTTTTTAAAGTTTATGTTTTTTGGTCTGCTGTGAAAACAAAACAAAGATTTATGTAAGTCCATAGTCTACACATTTATTGCTAAATTGTTTACACAAGAGGTCGGCAACCTGCTACTTGCAAGCCAAATTTGATGATAAAATTTCGATGTCAAAATGTGGCTCTCCATCTTCATATACACTTTTATAATATTAAAAAAAAGATGCGAGTAGCTCTTAAAAACTGGAAAAATTTTATATATTGTAAACTTTGGCTCATCCTTTTTAAAAGATTGCCAACCCTTGGTTTAAACATATATCAAATAATGATCAAAAGCATTATTTGTTATACAAGATTTTATTAGAAATAGTTTGTTTTCAATGTGAAACCGGATTAGGTCTAAAGTAAAAGGAGGATCGGCTACTTACGAATTGTGACTATGCACTGTACATAAAATTATCGACAAGTATACGGGTGCTTGCCCGTTAGTTACTGCCTAGGAAGCATTATCAAATGCTACCCGTAATCCCATATTACCCAAATGCTCCCGTTATCGATGTAAAAACAACATATATTTCAATTTTAATGCAAGGTCTTAAAAACATAAACTTGTTATGTGAAAGAAGATTTTATTAAAAATTTTGTTTGAAGTTTGAAGATTTAGTCAAAAATTTCAATAGTTACGATTCCTTTATCATAAAAAGAATTTCGGAAAACGTCGAGGAATATTTTCCTACATCAAAGTTTTGTTTTTCTTTGTTCTATAAGTTCCATAACTGGTACATTTTTTTTATTATTGACATAATATCGACTTGCAGTTGTTTGATAGGTTGCTTGAATTAATTTTTTCCCTTCTATCATGTACTGGAAGAAGTTTAAACCAAGAGTGTTGCATGAGCAACCACTTTTACTTTTAAAAATTGCCAGAAAACTGTTGACGTTTTTATTGAACACCCCCTAAATTTAAAACACAATTGTAAAACTATTGTGTATTAAAAAACATATTTGATTTTTAAAAAGTTTTTAATGAAAAGTATAAAATTTATTAGCTTCTTAAAAACATCAAAGTTCATTAGTTCTTAGTTGCTGTTGTTTTTCTACAATGAAATTCTTATACTGGTTTATTGAACATATCAAATCAATTTAAAATAATTGTGCCAAATGTCCAAAATATTTTTGAAATGATTTTAATGATTTATTTCAAATGTCAAAAAAATTTATCTTACTAACGGCTTTTTTTATATATCATTATTTTATTTCATATATACTGCCAAAAAAAAAATAAAGTTATGACATTTTTTTTTTATATAATATTATTGCGTAAATATTTAATGCTTATTAAAGCGACATTTTATTTTAAATGCGACTCATGTTTCTTACTATTTTTGTTTATGTAGAAAAAATACGAACCTATAATAAGAGTAAAATCGTATCTTAGAGTTGAATAAAGTACCTTAAACAAACTATATTTACTGTTTTAATAAAAAGATACGCAATAACTCTTAGTAAATATATTACAATATGATCTCTAGCAATATGTCTATTCTCCTTTTAACCTAAGTGTTACTACTTCACTTAATAATTAATACCAAAAACGATATACGGAATATACCTCTTGGTCCTTGTACTTAATACTACACACACTGCTCATACCTAAAACTTAATACTCCCCTACATAAATCATCACATTCCTCTTTATATATTGTATTAGATCGTCAAACGCTTCTTGGTCTGATTGTTTGTAAATATGTTTGCCTGTTTAGGCGTTTGACGTTTAATATAATTGAACACTTTGTTTAACTAAAAAAAGTTTGTTTGAATTCGATTCTTACGTTTTGTTGTTACGCCTGAGTAGTTACGGTTGTTACATTCGTAACATTATTTACGGGAAGGAAAAAAGTCTGTCCTCGGACTCAGATACAGCATCAAAACAGTAGGAATGAAGAAAAGTCTTTTGAAGAAATACATGAATATTTGCAAAGTTTCAAACAAACAACGAAACAACAAAATTAGTAAAATAATGTTTCGCATAAACAGAAAAATAAAAAAAAGTGGGAATAGCACCAAAATCAAAATAACCATTAAAACACTAACATAAAAAGACATCATTGTAAAACACCATCATAAAAGTTTATTATTGTAAAACAGCTTCATAAAATCTTTGTAAGACAGCTTCATAAAATTCATCAATGTAAGATATCATCATCTAAATTCATCATTGTAAAATATCAGCATATAATTTCATTGCTGTAAATCAGCTTAATAAAATTCATTATTTGAAAACAATGTAAAATATCTTTGCGAAACAGCTCCGTAAAGTTTTAATCATTGTAAATCATCATAGAAGTCATAAATGCCCTTCAGGATTAAATTTCCTTGTAGAAAACTGATGGTGGTTGGAAACGTTTTAATTTTCCATCCAAGAATTTTGGTACTTCATTCCTGCCACTACCGTCAAACTATTTTGTTTTTGTCTTTTTTACAATTTTAACATTTGTCTGCTTACTTTGGGGAACGTTAAAGTGGACTGATCTTGTTGTGGTTTTGCCATGGTATTGTCCATTATTGTTTTCCGAAAAATTTTCAAACATGGTATTGAATAATTTAAATTTGGTTTGTTCAAAAGTAAATATACTAAAATTAATAAGGCTAAGTTGCTTACAGGATGGAACTACTGATACCATCAATAAACTTCTCTAACAATGAACTTGCGCCTTATTAAGCATCTTTTACGGCTCTTCCTGCAGCTGGTAATACTGATGAAAAAGCGTCACAAATGTATCGTTCCGCTTTATCATCAAAGTTAGAGACACCATTTAATGAGTCCTTAATGGCTCCCCTACTTCCTTTTATGATTTGACTTTCTCCGCTCGCCTACGTTGAAAAGCGCTTTCAATGACAATACCAACATTGGTTAGAATATCACCTCAATTAATGTCACTAATGGTGTAATAAGTGTTTGTAGCGTTTCATGAGAACCAGATATTAATTATAAGGCCATATATGGCCAGAGTTGATGGGTTTTCTCTACTAAAAATTCTTTGCTACAACCTCAAACGCTGGAAATTAGGTTAGGTTAGAACGTGATTCAACTGGGTTTCCACAGTTTTAACTCGTCTAAACGCGGTTTTTTTGAATACTATATTCAGCTTCGGGTCCTGCAGATATGTGTGTTTTGCTCTGAGTTTAGAGGGTATTCAGGGACTGGTTCTTATCAATTTTCTATCATTTCTAAAACGTCAATTTTCTATCATTCCTAAAACGTTACTTCATTACTTTTAGGAATGAAGTAACGTTTTAGCTTGACTAGGTGATAGGAAAGTGCTTAAAGCAAAAATTATTCATCTTTTAGTCAAATTTTTCAAAAATTTCAGCTTGCTACCAACAAGTTATCATGCTCATTTTGTGGATCATAAGGGCGACGGTAATATGTGCTTCTAAAATAGCCATTGCTGGATCATTTCCAATCTTCTGCGAATAATTTGCTTCAGCAAACTTTCACTGTTAAAGAATATCTTTTAGGAATTTGGGGTTTTTTAAATGCATGCCACTGTCTATAATGAGCACGTTACCTTTTTGTTCCAATAGTTGTTCTGTGCCGTCAACCTTAAAACTTCTAATCAAACCAAAATCTCTTATCCGTTCAATAAGTGAGCTGCCTAATTTCTTCATTACCTCTTTGTTGTGTTTGTTTGAACTCCCTACTATAATGAATTGTGGCCATTTACCAAGATCAAGGCTGTGCATAAAATAGTTGCATGTACATTTTGTGATATGTTGTTCCAGCGCTACAACTCGAATTGGAAACATTATCTTCTGCAATTTACTTAATAAAGGATTTCCAAGTCGTTTAACAATCGAGTCCAGAGTCATCTTTTATCCTTTTGTTTCTTCGAATAAATCATTGTTGTTGCAGAGACTTGTAAACTTTTCTTTGTTTCCTCAAGATATTTTTGCACCATTTGTTATCAAGAATATTTTCTTTGGGTTCCACGTATTTGAGATGGCGAGTAACCTTGCCATTTAACCATTTATTGGATTATTTCCTTACAAAATATGTCTGTTTCGTCTACTCTTTTTACGGGAGAGCTTTCATTTGGTTTACCTGTTTTTGTGTCTTCAAATGTCATTTGTTTCTGACTATTATCTTTTAGGAGTAATTTTTTAATTGTATCTATGGCTTTGTTGTAGATATCAGGGTGTAAAATTGTATCTGTAATAGTTTTTTTTTTCAAAACCAACACATTGTTTAAGACAAGACACATAACTAAGGAAGCAGGTTCTTTATTATTCATTGGGACGAAGAACATATTTTCAAAATTAACCAGATGCTGCCATTGTAACATTAAATTGGTGGATGAAATTGTAATTCAGATTTAGGGTGTGTGTTATATTTTTACCAATCATAACTCGATTTTTGAAAGCATTGCTTTCTATGTTAATGTTGCATGAAAATTGTCCTATAATACTAACCTGAGTCCCAATAACCGTTTTTAGTCTGCCACAATAGGGTAAAGGTTTGACAAATTTATCCTTTATACTCTCTTAAACAGAAGAATCTTTTACACAACACCTCACTCCAGTATACAAAAGAATAAGAACGGATTAAACATAAATTTGCCTCCAGATTTTAGAGCACAAGTCTTCTTCATCTAGATAAAATTCCAGTGTGTTAGTATATTGCTATGGAATTTGGTCGTAATGCGGTTTATTTCTTAGTTAAAAAGTTCTTGTTTTAAAGTTACTCGATTTAAAAAAGAAGTAATACTGAATAAAGTCAAGTTTTAAGTAAAATGGTTCCAGCGGTTATATTGCGCGACATATGTTTGGTGCACAATCTTAGGGTATGCCCTACTTTTAGGCATCAATGACATATTAATTTTCCGTCATTGGTAAGCAGATTACGTTTAGTTGGACAAAATCTTTTGGACTCCAAAGGTTATTTGCTCGGTTTTAACGATTCCATTTCCGTTTTAAGATATTTTTCTTTTTTGCTTTATTATGTTTTTATTCTTATTTTTTTAACCTGATTTTGCTTACAGTTCTAACAGGTGTAACATTGCTAATAATTTTGCTGAGTATCGTCTAACTATTAAGAGTAACCATAAACCATTGATCGATCATGCAAGGAAGTCAATACTCTTTAATAGTGATTAAGTTTTGATTAAAAAAATCAAGCGTGTTATGCTAAAGCTGAAGTATGCAAACTAGTTTTAAGTTGCGCAGTTTTATAACAAAAATGATTTTAGATTATACTGTGATGATCGTATACATTTTAAAAATATGGGTGGTCCCCGAATAAAAAAAATTAAAAATAATTTTTGTTCATATATTTAAAAAAAACGATCTCACTATAGCAATACAGTGCAAGACGAAAGTTATAAACTACCTTGACGTCACATTAAATCTCAACGACCATACTTCTTAACCATATCATAAGCCCCGGAGATCTTTTAGGTTTATTTATAAACAATTCAAAGCAACCCAACAATGATTTAAAACAGCTTCCACATTTAACTGAGTTGAGATCCGCAAAATCGTCGAGTTAAGAAACTTTTTAAAAATCAACCTCCATGTACATTGACGCACTGTTAAAATCCGGCTTTAATTATTAACTATTATACTGTCCTAACTTAAATTTACCTCATTCCAAGAACCGTAAACACAATTTAATTCGGTTCAACTCACTTTTCAGCAAAAAACTTATCACTAATGTAGTTGCTAGAATATACCTTTTATGAGTTTGCTTTATTAAGAGTTGCTTATCACATAATGTTATAACTTCATACAAATAAAAAAGAGGTAAAAAAAGATGACAATTATTATTTAAAAATAATTAAAACAGAAAGTTTTAAGAAAGTATAAACACAATTTTATGTAGGTAACCAATGGCAATGTGTATACGCACAAAAAACTACATTATGATAACTGCATTATTATATACAATGACCATTTATTTAAAAGAAAACTTTGAAATTTTATTAATTGATATATTTAAGTTTGTTTATGAATATCTTATCTTATTTTATTAAATTTATAACATTTCTTATTATTTTTCTAAGGATGTTTAATAAAATGTGTCAAATTTTAATTGAAAATATTTTCATTAACATTTTAAAGTCTATTATTTTCAGAATAAAATTTAGAATATTACATTTTATACCACTACTATTTTATATTACTGCTATTATTATTTTATAAAAATTTTCATTATTATTTTATAAAAACTAAAAATAAATAAAAATCTATAATCCAATAATCTTATAAAAATGCACTTTTTTCATTTTTTGTTTAAATGTTTCAATTACTATGCAGTAAAATTTAAACTAATAACTTTTTTAACATGACTATTATTTTTTTGTTGTAAATGCAAAGCATTTTAGTGAAGCTGCACCGAGCAGTGAACGCCTTAGGGATGAATAATAAGTTAAAAAGAGTTTAGCAGAGTGAGATAAAAGTACAAATGGACAGATCTCCAGTGGAAAACATAGAGCCTCAAAGAAGAAAAATATTAAATCATGATAAGTAAAATGTTGTAAAAAGAAACAATAACAATAAACAATGGTCGAGATACATTAGAATTATTTACTGTTGTTCTACTAGATTGTGGCTAGTGCCAAGCGTAAGTGTGATGTGTAGACAGTATAAGTGATAAGCAGAGTTATTCGTTTTATTTATAGTTATCATGAGGTCTTTATTATTAGGGTGGTCAACATACATTATCATATAAGTGTGTCTTATGGAACAGTATGAACACTGGGGCCACAGGACACTTCGTGAAGCTCAGTACAACTTGCATACAATTGTAAGCTACTCTGTTGACATGAGCGTCAATAAGTGCAATGCTTTGTTAAAGTATAAATAGGGTAAGTTAGAGTTGTGAACTGTTCTGAGTCTTAAAGATGTGTATGTAATGTAGACAGTGAATGCAGTGTACTTGTGTGTGTCTTCTGTAATAGAATGTCTCGATGGTATGAGCTGTTAGTATAAAGTTGGTTGAAAGTCATTAAAACTGGTGTAACGTAAGCTAGACGTGAATACTAGAAGTCTAATAAAATGTGTTTTACAATAACAAACTATTGCAACTTGATAATCTAGAAAATTACACCAATATAGTAATAATAACTTGAGTGTATATTTAACAAACTAATTATCTGTATACATATAATATATACATAAGTCATATTATGTACAGACATAAGTCATATTATGTACAGCCTGATATGCCCAAACACATTATGTAGTACTGGACATCTAATGTAAAACTAGGTAGTACTGGGCAGTGGTTATGCATTCTGGCTATACACACACCCACTAAATGTATATATATATATATGTACATATCCATATACATATATATAAACCCATAAACATACAAACATATACATAAAAATAGGAATGTATCTGTCTAAAAATGTATACATAAATACATTTATATGCACATACACCCACTGAAAAACACAGTTACGTATATATTCACACAAACACATGAGTATATATGTGCTCATGCATGTGTATGCACACACATATACCCCATTGAATATATACCCCACATATTTTCAATGGCATCCATAAATTATTTCTATGTATTATGACCATTGGTCAGGCGCCAGATCTTCGAAACTCCCTGATGACAATTAATGGTCCTGATGAGAAAGTCATCTTGACCACTACATGGGTAATTGGATAAGAAAACACCTATATTTTAATCATATACCAATCAATACACTGATGTTTGTCATTCTAAGATTTATACTAATATTTCTGGAATTTATATTTGCTGATTTATGCCAATAGATTTATACCTAACCCAAATTGGGTCATTAAAACATTAATCTAACACCTATTTAAATAGCCAGTGTAATGTATAGAATACATATAAATAATATATGGATGTCCTGGAATATATACGTATGTCCATGGGTTATATGTATGTGCATACACATGCGTGAGCACAGATATACTTATATGTGTTTGTATGAATATATACATAACTGTGTTTATCAGTGGGTGTATGTGCATATGTATGTATTTATGTATATATTTGCATGATATTTAATACATAATTACTGTCAAGTAGACTATAGGAACTACATCTAATAATCTTTCCATAGTCACTGCATCTTTTTATTATATATATTTATCATACCTATAACGCAAGTTACACCACACTGACTATATATAAAACAAATCATTCCACTCCGAATATTCTACTCTAGCTCTGTTACATACACCATCTTATAAATACTTAAAAAATGAATAATTCTACTCCAACTCTGTGACATACACCCATACACATCCCTCTATAAAAGATAAGTAATAACACTTTAATTACATTTAAATATACACACATGTTATTGTATCATTCCCACACTGTTAATATACTATAATAATGCTAAAAAGAGTTATTAAGCTAATGAGGAATAAAAAAACGCAAACTCACATTATTACTAGATACCACATAACATAATTTTGATAACCAGCTTCAAACCACTAATATTGTTTTGATACTAAAACTCATACACACTAAAAGACACAAGTCACCATAAATATAAGTAAACACTATCTCAACTATACTATACATACAGTTTGTTTATTTGACAAGAGGTTACCTGCTACCTGTTTTATAAAACGAATAATTCTTCTCCACTTCAGATACTCCTGTTAACATTAAAGTCACAAGACATTTTCACAGTTACTTTAATGACTTATACATAATTCCATATAATCTTAGATTATTACTTATAATATATATATATATATATATATATATATATATATATATATATATATATATATATATATATATATATATATATATATATATATAAAGAGAGAGAGAGAGAGAGAGAGAGAGAGAGAGAGAGAGAGATTATTAGTTGTAAAATATATTTTTACAAGTTTTTGTTACTATATTGGTGTAATTCTGTTTAAATTTTCCAGATTATCTTGTTGCAATAGCCTGTTACTTTAACATACATGTTATTGAACTACTGGTATTCACGTCTAGCTTACATTACACCAGTTTTAATGACTTTTAACCAATTTTATACTAACAACTCATACCGTCAAGACATTTTATTACAGTAGAGACACACAAGTACACAGCATTGATTGTCTACAATACATACGCATCTAGAAGACTTAAAACAGTTCACAACTCTTACTAACCCTCGTATACTGCAAAAAAGCACTGCACTTATCAATAGTCATTTCAAAAAAGTGACTTACGATTGTATGCAAGTTGTACTTAGCCCCACTAAGCGTCCTGTGGTCCCAGTGTCAATTCAAAAGTCTGTGGCAATCGTCCTGACAGGACACTCTGCGAATAGTCCTTTTGGGATAACACAATGGAATACCTTCACAAGATATCCGGGTGTAGACCCAGAGTGGAACTTCTTTTGGGATACCTGTCTCGGGTGAATGTTGGAGGTTTTCTTGTGTTCATACTGTACAATAAGGCGCGAATCCATACGGTACTCGAGACGTCCATGATACACTTATCTCGATAATTTTATATTGATCACCCTAATAAAACATACCACATGATAACTACATATAAAACGAATAATTCTGCTCCATCACTAATACTGTCTACACGTCACACCTGACACTAACATAAATTAAGTAAAACAATAGTAAATGACTCTTATGTATATCGACTATTGTTTATTTTTATTGTTTATTTTTACAACGTTATACTTATCATTTTTTTAGTAATTTTCTACTTTGAGGTTTTTTGTTTTCTACTGGAAATCTGTCCTTTTGTAGTTTTATCTCACTCTGCTAAACTCTTTTTAACTTATTATTCATCCCTAAGGCGTTCAATGCTCGGTGCAGCTTCACTAAAATGCTTTGCATTTACTATCTTCCTGACTACCACATGCACGCTATGTAAATTTATTTTCCTAAAAAAACCTAGAAAGAAGGTAACCTACAACATTAACAAATACATGCTTATGCACATACACCTCACATCCTGAATTAACACTTTACTTTTCTCCTTTTTTAATTTATTTTGATTTTCTTCTATATTTAATCCTTAAAACTTATTTTTATTATTAAATATTCACTGTATACGACACAAAGTCAACCATGCGATACATACAGTCTGTTCAACTGACTAGAGGCTTTTTGCTAACTGTTTTAGAAAACGAATAATTCTACTCCACATCAGATTCTCCTAGTTTCATTACAGTCACATGACATATTCACAGTTAATCTTATAGCTTACACAAAACACAAAATTCTATATAACCCTAGTTTACGTGTTGTAAAATATATATACAGATTATTAGTTTGTTAAATATTTACACAAGTTATCGTTACTATGCTGGTGTAATTCTATTTAAATTTTCTAAACTACCAAGTTGCAATAGTTTGTTATTGTAAAATGCATGTTATTTAAAATACGTTTCACCAGTTCAAATAAATTTCAACCAATTTTATACTAACAACTCATACCATCAAGATATTCTACTACAGTAGACACACACAAGTACACTGCGTTGACGGTCTACAATACATTCACATCTATAAGACTCGAAACAGATCACAAATCTCACTGACACTCGATATACTGCAACAAATTACTGCACTTATCGACACTCATGTCAACAAAGTAACTTACAATTGTATGTAAGTTGTACTAAGCCCCACTAAGTGTCCTCTGGTCCCAGCGTCAATTAGAAGTCTTTGGCAATCGTCCTGACAGGACACTCTGAGAATAGTCACAAGATATCCGGGTGTAGACCCAGAGTGGAACTTCTTTTGGGATGCCGGTCTCAGGCGAAAACTGGAGGTCTTCTTGTGTTCATACTGTACCATAAGGCGCAAATCCATACTGTACTAAGACGTCCATAACACAATTATATGAATAATTTATGTTGACCACCCTAGTAATTCAGACCATATGATAAGTACTTATAAAACGAATAATTCTTCTCCATCACTGACACTGTCTTTACATTATACTTACGCTTGATACTAATGACAATTTAGTAGAACAACAGGAAATGACTCTTGTACAGTAAATGTATCTCGACTATTGGTTAATTTCATTGTTTATTTTTACAACATTATGCTTATCATTTTTTTATTAATTTTCTACTCTGAGCCTCTTTGTTTTCCACTGGACATCTGTCCTTTTGTACTTTTATCTCACTATGCTAAACTCTTTTTAGCTTATTATTCATCCCTAAGGCGTTCACTGCTCGGTGCAGCTTCACTAAAATGTTATAAAATTAGGTAAAATGTAATTTTACCTAATTTTATAACTAACAAGACAATATTGGTCCCTAATTAAATTTGGGACCAATCAAATATTAATGGTTTTTTAGGCACCCCTAAAAATATTTTTTTATTCAAAATACTTTCAAGTTTGGTGTTATTTTGTTTTAAGAACAAATTAAAATGCAAGCTGCTGGTATTTTTGAAAAGAGCTGTAAACCACACACACACACACACACACACACACACACACGCACACACACACACATATATATATATATGTATATATATATATATATATATATATATATATATATATATATATATATATATATATATATATATATATATTTATGTATATATATATATATATATATATATATATATATATATATATATATATATATATATATATATATATATATATATATATATATATATATATATATATATATATATATATATATATATATAAATGTATATATATAAACTAATTTAAAACATTAGATAATACGAACTCTATCAATACTAAATAATTTATTTGAAATTTTCGCCGGATTATATGCACCAGCATCATTAGCATATAATATAATATAATTTCAAAAATTGTGACCTTTAAACAACAACAATAGTTTTTAAATTTTGACGTCACCTTTATAATGGTTTCTTTTACTTAAGTATGAAAAAAATGAAATCCAAAAATTTGTTTTACTATATTTCCCATTGCTTAAACCACCGTACATTGGAGAACATTGATGTTTTTGTATCTCCAAGGCTTCACGGACATTTCTTTCAAATTTTTTATCCTCAACTTTAAGTGTTTCTGCCCTATTCCATTAAATATCCTCATCGCAATTTACTAAATGCAAAGCTAATGCAGACTAATTAAACTTGCCTTCTGTCAAAAATTTTTGATGTTGTTGAACCCTTATTCTTATTTGAAGTTTCGATTCACCGACATACACTTTGGAGCATTTGCACTTAATTAAATAGGTTCTATGTTGGCTGTTGCGTAGTAATTTTGATTTATTTCTAGACGTTAATAGCGTTTTTAGGTTAGCATTTGAATTAAGAACAGTTCTGTAACCAGCTTTTCTGAATATTCTTCTAAGTGTTGGAGATATTATTGGTATCCATGGTAAAGAAATTGTTGGAAGGTTATTAGAGTTTGATAGAGTTTCATTTTTTTTTTCTAAACATTTTTTTTGAACGTGATTTAGAAAATGGTTAATCGAATTAACTGCTCTGATGGATGATTTTGTCGAGGATAAAACGGACGTAGAGCGCGATACGTATTCCGCACAGAACCATTATTTTCGAAATAAAATTGAACTATTTGCAAGCGTTGTTCAGGCGTGAGTCTATTCGTGATGAATTGCCAAACCAAACTGAGAATAAATCACTTGTCACCTGTTAAATCGGTCGCTATCTTGAACAGTAATGCCAACTTAAAGTTCTATACCTCTAAAAAAAACACCCTTTAGTTGTACAAAAAATTTAGAAAGAATTATAAAAGGCCACAACTACGCGTTAATTCATAAAAATGAACATATATGAAAAAAAAAAACACTGATTATTGTAATTGTAAACAAAAAATAGATTGCCCTCTAAATGGAAAATGCCTTTCGAAAAATGTAATTTACAAGTGCATTGTTTCCTCACAAAACAACCCTGATAAACAATATATTGGCTTAACCGAGGAGGAATGGAAAAAACGTTACGCCAACCACAAACAATCGTTTAAACACAAAAAATATTCAAAAGAACTATGCTGTCAAAATATATTTGGGATTTAAAAGAAAAAAATATAAACTTTAATTTACAATGGTCTATTCTAAAATCTGCCCCTGCCTATAATAACATTTCCAAAAAATGTATGCTATGTTTGCAAGAAAAATTTGAAATAATTACTCATTTGAATCAAGAAAATTTATTAAATAAAAAATCTGAATTAATTTCTAAATGTAGACACAAAAATAAATACCTCTTAAAAAATTATAAAAACACATGACCAAATTAAACTATCCCCATTCCAAAGAAAATTATTTCAAAATTACTTTCTGTAACTTCCCGTTAACAAAAAAATATAGTAATTAAAAATTTGTTATAATAATTTATAACTTCCCGTAAAATATTTTTTTCTATAAATTGAATTTTTTTTGAGATTTAGTAACTCTTCCTGAAGATCCAGCAATGGTGAAACTTCAAGTCGAAGATAAAAGTTAGATAAGTGTTTTTTACTAATTTATATATATATATATATATATATATATATATATATATATATATATATATATATATATATATATATATATATATACATATATAAATATATATATATATATATATATATATATATATATATATATATATATATATATATATATATATATATATATATATTTATATACTTATATATAAAAATAAGTAAAAACACTTATCTAATTATATGTCTTCAACAGCATGTTTCACCATCAGTAGGTTCATCAGGAAGTCTGCTTCCTGACGGACCTGCTGATGGTGAGATCGTAAAACATGCTGTTGAAGACAATTAAAATTAGATTAGAGTTGGGTTATTTGTAGGTGGGTATATATTTATATTGCGTATCTAAAAAGATTTCTTTTTGGAAATTTTTCATACCTTATGATATTTAAATATCTTAACTTATTAAAAAATTTCGAAAACGAAACCTTTTAATACGCATTTTAAACTATTTAGCTTATAATAGGTTCTACAAAATTGCGTTTGTAGTTTATTTTAATGAATTTTTTAAATATATATTATCAGTTAGCGTTATATTTTTGTGAAATTATAAAGAAGATCAAAAAATATTAGTTTGTACGAATTTAAGTTAACATTTAGCTATCAAAACCATATATATATGTATATATATATATATATATATATATATATATATATATATATATATATATATATATATATATATAAATATATATATATATATAAATATATATATATATATATATAATATATATATATATATATATATATATATATACATATATATATATATATATATATATATATTTAAACAACTTTAAAAAGTCTTCTACACAATAGAGTGCTGAATGTTCGTAAAAGAACAGAGCAATTATATATTAGTAGAAAATCATTTAACCAAAATTTTTTTTTCCATTTTACACTGTGTTTCATCAACAAAGATTCATCAGAAAAATCTATTCTGATGAATCTTTGTTGATAAAACATAGTGTAAAATGGAAAAAATTTATATATATATATATATATATATATATATATATATATGTATATATATATATATATATATATATATATATATATATATATATATATATATATATATATATATATATATATATATATATATATATATATATATATATATATATATATATATATATACACTAGGGCAATTTCACGTTCAAGTAAGTTATTTTGATAAAATAAATAAATAAATTTAACAATAACCAAGAAATGACTTGGTTGTTATATGTTGAAAAATTTTAAATGTTTTGTTTTTTTTGTTTTAAATTTCAAGTTAAAGTCGTGCCTCATATTTTTTATATAAATAGTAGCTAAACTACATTTTAATAAAAGCGTAGAATTGTTGCCGCAAGTAACGATAACTAATTTGATTTAAGATATATAAATAATTAAAATGTGATGAAATTGAGCATCATTATTATTGTTGTTGTTATATTAAGACTTCTTTTTATTGTTTTAGTCAATAAATTGTTAAAAAGCAATACTTCAGTTATTGTCATTTATCCTTTGAATCCTTTGATGTATTATCTCAAAAAAATAATAACAAACTTTGAATGCTAACTAATTTTCTATCTCATCAGATTTTTGAGTACATCCAAGCACTTAAAATACTTGCCATAGATTGTAACATTAAAGCAGTTACTCAATTACAATACCAAGAAGAAGCTACTCGTGACTCTTTTATCAGTGATATAGCTTCCAATGATATCAAACAACAACTTCTCAAAAATTAAGATATTACACAAGAGGTTATGTTTGACAAAAATAGAACTTGCAAATCTTGTCAAAAGTAATTTGAAGATTATCTATCCTCAGTTTACCGAAAACCTACTTTTACAGAACCTTCCAATAAGGTTGATTATGATATTTTTCGAAGACGATTATCTTGAAAGTGCACGGCTCCAAATCGGTTAGATCTTTGAACAATTGACTACTTAAAACTTAAAGATGTCGGGAAAATGGAATAAAATTGAACATTAAAATTCATTTATTCACTTATTCTCATTTATCCTTCAAGTCCACAACAAGCTAAATCAATTTTTTGAATAATTTTATGCAAAATAATAACTTCTTAATTTAATTTAAGTAACCAGTTTATGTAGGTTAAATAATTGGCTTGAAATGTTCAACTAAAAACAACAAATTTAATTCAACGTTTATTTGCGCCCCGTCAGTAACACGGCATATATTCAACTATAATTCCTACACTTCAAATAATCGAACAAAATTTCAATATAAAGGAAAACAAATAAATGATTTTGCAATGATTCATATATAAACATCTAACCAATACATAAACATCTTATCCGATAAATCAAAAAATATGTATCTAAAAATGTGACTTTAAAAAAATCAAAATGTTCCGTAAGTAACAGTGGAACTGCCCACAAACATATTTTATATATATATTTATATATATATATATATTTATTTATATATATATATATATATTATATATATATATATTTATATATATTTATATATATATATATATACATATATATATATATATATATATATATATATATATATATATATATATATATATATATATATATATATATATATATATATACATACAATATTAAATTGCAGTTTCACATATAGAAATATCATAACGCTGATAATGCTATAAATAATGTATCTCTAATATATAAGATCATAAGCCTTTTCTTTCGTAACTGTCCAAGTAAAAAAAGTTCTACAGAATTTCTATAAATTTTTTAAACATATGGTCTATAGAAATTCTATAGAATTGTATTAAATTTTTATAGAATGTCTACTAATTTCTATAGAATTTGCTATAAAACTTTATTTTCTATAAAATTAAAAGTAGAAAAAAAAGATCTATTGTAATTTCTATAGAAATTAACAGAGATTCTATAGAAATTTTATAGAGTTCTATCGAATTTCTATAGACCATATGCTTTAAAAGTTTTAGAACTTTTTTTCCTGGGACACTATTTCCAAAATTCTAGCTTCTACTTCTAAGTTTCTTGCTTGAAACTCTTAACTCTGTACGCTAATACATGATCATCTCTATCTGTAAACCACCTTAATTTCCTTGATGCACCCTCTCAGAAACACTCACTATTAATAATTTCCATATAAGATCACTACTTCCTTTTCTTGTTTTTAGGGTTGCACCGCACATTTATCTGGTTGTTGTCTTTTCAATTCTTTCCAAATAGTGGATAATATTAGATGGACATCACCTTCATTGCATATGTTTCACTGCTACGCATCATTATAGTATGGACTCACATTGTGTATATATTTTCTTTAATCTTTATTAATTTAAACACTTCTTCCCGTTAGAATTCTCCTTGTAATTGATGTGTTTATATATATATATATATATATATATATATATATATATATATATATATATATATATATATATATATATACATATATATATATATATATATATGTATATATATATATATATATATATATATATATATATATATACATATATATATATATATATATATATATATATATATATATATATATATATATATATATATATATATATATATATATATAACTTATCTACTTCTCATTCATACATAGCTATCTCATGTATGCCAATATAGCATGGGGCAGTACCCACAAATCTAAATTACAACCACTTTTCGTAAATCATAATATTAAAAGTCTAAGCCTTACAAACAACAATTACGATAAAGAACTTATCAAAATCTATAATTTGATTACAAAAAGTGCATCTGAGGCTCTTAGCCAACACTTATCTGAGAAAAAAAAATCATTATATTCGAAATCTTGGTGGACTCCCGAGTTAAATAGGAGTAAAAAAGTTCTTACATTTCATTTTAAGAAATGGCGTGACACGGGTTTCGTAAAAGATTTAAGTTCGCACATTTTTAACCAATACCTAAGAACTTAAGAAAGCACAAAACTATAACCTTTACAAAAAATACATAAAAATCGAGATGTTAAAAAATACCAATCCAAAAAACTTCTGGAATACTTTTAGAAATATACAGACTGATGCAAACTCAAAATTATTTACAATAAATAATAAAAAAGACAAGGAGTCAATCACAAGAGAATTCGCCGTTAGTTTCGAAAAACGGTTGAACACTAAATCTATAACACATACCGCGACGAGTTTTCAAGTTCCACCTTGTTCAAAATTTGACTTTGTAATAATATCAGATGAAATTATAAGAACGGCTATCTCTTGCCTAAAATTAAACAAAACCAAAGATGCATTTGGAATCTCTGCAGAACATTTAAAATATTTGCGTTGTGAAGCCCTAATAGAATGGCTAAAAGAATTCTTCACATTTTCTCTTAATCATGGTCAAACGCCAAAGTCGATGTCTACATCACTTATAATACCACTTGCTAAATCTTATAAAAAATCATTAACTGATCAAAATAACTACCGTGGTATCAGCATCATTCCAATCTTCACAAAACTAATCGAATATATAATCCTAATAATATGTCCAGATCTAAAAGAAGCTCATCCTCTTCAAACTGGTTTCACCAAAAATTGCTCAACCCTACACGCCGAATTTGTTATTAGTGAAACAATTAAACACTACAACAATAACAACTCACCTGTTTATCTCTGTTCCCTCGATGCTGAAAAAGCTTTTGACAGCTGCAACTGGGACATTCTTTTTGAGAAACTGTACAATAATAAAAAATTACCACTGTATATTGTTAATACAATATCGTCATTATACAGGGAAAGTAGTGCTTCTGTGTCTTATCTAGGGTACAAATCATCTCCATTCTATCTAACGCAAGGAGTGAGACAGGGATCGATTCTCTCGCCTCATTTGTACAATCTTTACACTCAAAACCTTTTAGAAACTTTACAAAATGAAAGTGTCGTAGGAACATCAATAAATGGAAACTACACGGGTGTTGTAGCATATGCTGATGACATTACACTTCCTAGTTCCACCCTCTCTGGCCTACAAAAGCTAATTAATATCTGTAACATTTACACAAAAGAAAATTACATAAAATTATATGCTGACAAAACCGAGTTTTTGGTCACCGGAAAACATCAAATTTAAAAATGCACAATAACACTCAACCACCCAAAAATAAAACTAGACAATAAACTTACTCATCTAGGCTTTATATGGGACACAAAATATTCACCAATTGCCTCACTTAATCGTTTAAACATTGATAACCGAATATCCCATTTCCGGGCAGTAATACAGTCTTTAATTCAAGCTGGAATTCGTTTTGTTTACCCAAACTCTATTGTCCAGTTATATAAAACTTTAGCTGTTCCAACACTAACGTATGGTCTTGAGCTTTGCGACCATGAAGAAATGTTATTGCAAAAGCTTGATATAGTAGGAAGAATTGCACTGAAGTCACTACTAAACTTTCAAAACATAGTAAAAATTATATACATCCCCTATTTTGTATTGAAGATATATCTATAATTACGCTACAAAATAAGATAAACTTATTTATTCGCCTGTTGAAAAATAAAATGACATTTGATATTCTTAAGTCGCAGTTGAACAACGAATCAGGTCCACGACTTTTTGTAGATAGCGTCAAGGCTCTGTGCAATAGTCATAAATTAAATATAGAGAAGCTAATGCAACACACAAAAAAAAAAAAAATTACTGGTTTAAAAAATATAATTCCTGAAACGGATCTTAAAATCTTAAAATGTGCAGTTGAGTACTGGAACTCAAAAGAACAAAGAATAATCTTCAAGGAGGTTCTTGAGAATAACATTCCTAGATCCTAGAGATTTTTTTTGAAACTTTTTATTTACCTTACTTGTAATATTAGTTGGTGTTTAACAAATATATAAATTAAATTAAATTAAATTAAATTATACCAATCGATAAATCAGGAGAAACCTATTCTTTAAACAATTATAGACCAATCTCTATCCTTTCGGTATTCGTAAAACTTCTAGAACAAAAACTCTATAGTAAATTAAATGAATATTTAAGAACTAACAAAATAATCAATAAAGGTCAATATGGTTTTCAAAAACTACACTCAACTGAGCATGCAATCCTTGACCTCTCAAATAGGATAAGTAGATCATTTAAAAAAAAAGAAATTCACATAAGGGATCTTTATTGATTTGTAAAAGGCTTTTGACACCGTCAACCATGAGATTTTACTAACAAAAATGAAAAATTATGGTATAAAAAATCAAGCTTTAAATTGGTTTAAAAACTACCTTAATAACAGACAACGGTGTGTTGTTATAGATGGAAAAAGCAACTCAAATTTACTAAAAACAAAATATGGTGTACCCCAAGGTTCCATTCTTGCTCTTTTTTTGTTTTTTATTTATATAAACAATCTTCCAAACGCTTCTAATATCTTTAAAACTATAATGTTTGCTGACGATACAAACTTATTTTACTCGTCAAAGACAATCGAACACCTCTATGAAAAAACAAATGCTGAACTAAAAAAAGTTTACATATGGTTTAAATCAAACAAACTGTCAATCAATATAGAAAAAACTAAGTTTATACCATTTCACTCTAATTAACAAATTAAAAACATACCCCTACCAACCAACAAATAATATAGAAAATATATCCATCAAAAGAACTCTGAATACAAAGCTTATAGGAGTTCTAATTGATGAACACATCTCCTGGAAACCCCACATAAACTACATAAACCCAAAAATATCAAAGAACATAGGTTTACTTTACAAGGCAAGACCATTTTTGTCATAAAAAAGTCTCAAACTTATCTACTTCTCATTCATACATAGCTATCTCATGTATACCAAAATAGCATGGGGCAGTACCCACAAATCTAAATTACAACCACTTTACTTACGTCAAAAACACGCTTCAAGACTAGTATACAACAAAAGCAAATTTACTCATGCTCAACCCTTACTGGGACAAATGAACGCACTAAATATATTCCAAATAAATATTTTTAAAAATATACTTTTCATGTTTAAATATAAACTAAGACTGGTTCCAGAGCATTTTACAGCACACTTTTTTAAAAACAATATAAATAAATACAATCCAAGAGCAACAAGCAACTTAAAGATACCTTTTGAAACAACAAGACTCTCAAAATTCTCAGTTACATATTGTGGTCCCTATTTATTTAGCAAATTAGTTTCCAGAAACGAATCACTATTAAACTTAAACAACGAACACTCTCTGAAGTAAAAGCTAAAATCTACTATAATTAAATTAAAGAACTGTAAGGAATTTTTTTACCTTTGAATAAATAAATAAATAAATGTAACTTAATTTTTAATACAAATCGATAATAAAAGTAATATTATTAACAAGGTCTATATGTAACACGTACATGTATTCTGCGAGCTTCCTATGACTACAAATAAGTATTTCTTTTTATCAATCTTACACAAATTTTGTTTTTATCATATTTATACACTAACATTATTTTGAAATGTGGTAAATTAACTTATAGTGAAACATTTAAACTCTCCTCCAAAAAATTAGCAGATTATTTTTATTTATTGTATTTTTTATTTTAATTGGAGTAATGTAGAGATATATTTCTTGGAAAATTTTTACTTACGCGTTATTATCTTATTGTAATTGGTATTTGTTTTGTTCATGTCTCGGAGTTGTAAGCAACTGTATTTTTATTTACCTCGTATATTTTGAACTTTATATTTATGATTTAAATTTGCATATCTTTACTGCCAATCAGTGATTGATAACTTGTAATTCCTTTGTAGTTGTAAAATAAAACATGTATAAAAATATATATATATATTAACTCTCCAGGTATTTTTTTACGCTACAGTTAATTTTTTATGGGGGTTAAATTATTTTATGACACCGGTATACGTATACAATAAAACTGTTTTTTTATTTTTTCATTAATGATATCTTTTAATTTATCCTTTAAAAACATCTTTATTTCATAAAGCACTTTTTTTTATCTGTTAAAACCTACCACTTTTAAATTTAACTGGACCTAGTTTTTCTTACTAAGACAAATTTGTACGATTAAGTAAACTTTGTTTACTTAATTGTCATTCTTTTGTTGATAGCTTTTTGGGTGTTCCATACTATATGGTAAATGTTACGTATGTATACAATAAGGTATACATTCTATAAGGTATTTCATACTACATTTCATAACTAAAAGGTATACATACCATAAGGTATTTTATACCTTACTGGTTTGTGATAGATTTGATATATTTGTTACAAAATTGTAACTTTGATATATTTGTTACAAAAAAAAGAATTAAACTCTTTTTTAATAGTATTTTGAGGTTCTTACAAACATATCTGACTATTTATCTAACAAACATACCTGACTATTTAAAACTTAAAATAAGCAAAAGAAATTTCATTCCTTTTGCTTATTTTTTACTTTATTCCAAAATATTATTTAATGAAAACTAAAATCTATTATCTTTTTTTTTAACTGTGGAGTTGATAAAACAAATGTTTTTTTATTGGTTAGGGGTTTACCATTATATTATCATACTAAAATAAAGTTAAACATAATTTTTATTACCTGTTGGCAGGTATCTTTTCAACTTCATGCCTGTAAAATAAACATATGAAACAGGCTGAAATAATTGCTTAGAGTATAAATGTTCAGCAAAAAAGTCAGATTTTAGTATAAAATTTTTTTTCATTTCTTTTAAGAAAATAATAAATTAAAATAAAAATTTTAAGAAAATTAGTACAATAAAGTAGTATTAAAGTTCTAAATTGAAGAAAAAACGTTCTTGAGATTTTGTTAGAGAGTTCTTAATATAAATAAATAGTTTCAAAGTTTTTAAGGTGAATTCTTAAATAGCACCGACTGGCTTCTAAAAAACAACAACAAAACAAGGTCCTCAAAACTAAAATTTACCCGACTGAATTGTGTCAAATATCAAACTAGCCAATAAATCCGTGAAAAAACCAACTTTAACATGTAAATCTTCTTCTTTGAGGGGTAGAGCACCCCATACCCCCTGAAAATTGTTTCTGATTGTAATAGCTTTATTATTACAATATCTAATATGAAACAACTATGAATGAAACCAAAAATGTGGAATTAAAAGAAAAAAATGTAATTTTTCATATATATTTGTAGGTTGCCCATTTTCATACATGACGAAGCCGTCTGCCCCAATGGAAAGGTTGTGCAGAATTTTTGGAAAAAAATAAAGTTTGATTCCTGGATTAGCGGAGCAACAGCTCAGATCTCAACCCTATTAAAATTTCTGGCAGAATATGAAGAAGAAGGTTTGCAGACAAACAGCCATCAAACACAACATTATTGAAAAAGCAATAAAGGTTGTTTGAATAAAAAAAAAATATCTGCCTAGAATTGCAACAACCTGATTTTCAGCATGTCACACAAACGAGGTGATCTGAATTACCAAATCTTGCAAGAGAATTGGACACATAACATATATACATATATATATATATATATATATATATATATATATATATATATATGCATATGTACATATACATATATATATATATATATATATATATATATATATATATATATATATATATATATATATATAGATATATAAATATATATATATATATATATATATATATAGATATATAAATATATATATATATATATATATATATATATATATATATATGTATATGTATATATACATATATATATGTATATATATATAAATATATATATATATATATATATATATAATATATATATATATAAATATATATATATATAAATATATATATATATATATATATAATATATATATATATATATATATATATATATACATATATATATATATATATATATATATATATATATATATATATATATATATATTTTTATATATATATATATGTATATATATATATATATATATATATATATATATATTATATATATATATATATATATATATATATATATATATATATATATATATATATATATATATATATATATATATATAAACATATATATATATATATATATATATATATATATATATATATATATATATATTTATATATATATATATATATATATATATATATATATATATATATATATATATATACATATATGAGGAGTTATCATTAATGTTGAAAAAATTATAAAAAGTTTCTTTCTTATTGTTTACAAATAAATTTTTACAAAAAGATTTGTATTTGTTGAGCTTTTCGAGCGTGTGCCGGTGTTTTGGTATCAATGAACGAGTGTTTTTCATTTTCATTAAATAAGCGGATTTAACGCAGCAAACCCGGTCAACCCAAATTTCAAATCTTAAGGGCTGATTGATATATAATTTTTGCATAGATCTTCGTTAGCCTTTTACCTTACTTTGTTTAGCTATAGTTTTTCAGGTCAATATGAATGATTTTATAGGTAATTTAAAAAAATAATTGGCAGTAACAATTACTTAGTTGCTTGCATTGCTTTTTTCAAATTCAAATACAACTCTTAGGTACAACTGTGTTTTTACATTAATTTTGGGTTTGAGCAAAATGCGTTGACATTGGCATTTAGATTTAGTTAATGCAAAATATACTGAACTGTCTTCCTTTTTTTTTCAATTAGATTACTTTTTATTGATGAGATGCCGGTAAGTAGAGCTGATATATATGTGCTTAAGCAATATTTATAGGCATATTTTGAATGTATTCTGCAAAATAGTGCTCAATGTTCTAACAAAAATAGAGCAACAATAAATGAGTAGACTCATCACTTATCAAGCATTATTAATTTTACACTGTGTTTCATCAGTCATTACTCAATAAAAACGAATGTTCAAAGTAAAGTAACTTCAATTTATATCAATTAATGTTAGGTAATGTAAATTTTTATACATTTGTGGAATGTATAAAAATTTACAACAATAATAGTGTCAACTTAATCCACAATAATGCTGACACTATTATTGTGGATTAAGTTGACACTATTATTGTTGAATATCGTTACACTACTGTTGTTTAATATGTTGACAACATTATTGTGAAAATTACTTAGTTGTGCAATGTAAAATGACATAAGATAAATACCAAAATGAAACCTGTAAAAACTCTTTACTCCTGCTGCAATCAATATGAAAATGTTTTATTAAAGAAAAATAAAATGCAACTGTTTAAAATCTAGCATCTGAACAATATAATCTTGTGAAACTTGTTTAATCTGTCAAGACATGTGTGTATGAACTAAGATGACTTTCAGAAAAAATCATATCGCAAATTTTGGTCCGTATTTGAACAAATTTATAATAATCAATTACAAATTTTTACTTTATTACCATTAGATAACCCAAATAAGCTGTTTGCAAAGTTCTAGAAAGAGTAAGTGGCTAAGAAGCTGCAATGATGCAAATGCATTGGAATGGAAACAAAAAAAAGTACAAAGAGAAAAAGAAGAAGATAATGACAATGACAATGATGAAACAAAATCCTAAAACTTTTTTTGTTTTTAAAAAAAATAAAAATAATTATTTCTTTTATTGGTACTTTTTGTCCTTCTGTGACACTGAAGCACTCTAATTATTTTAAAATAAGGAAATTTTTTTTAGATATTATCTAAAACTATGTTAGTAAATTTAACTTAAAAAATCAATATTTTCAGCATCATTTTTATTTTTTTTTAAATTTGTATCAAATTTAAAAAACTATAATAAAAATAATTTATAAATATCAGCATCGTCAATGCATTTTTATATTTTTTAGTTTTTAATTAAAAAGTATGAAATGAAATTGATGCAAGAGTACTTTTAAACCTGGTTCTTTTGTATTTAATTTTTATTCAAATTGTATTTAATTTTTATTCAAATTGTGTTTAATTTTTATTCAAATTGTATTTAATTTTTATTCAAGTATTTAATTTTTATTCAAGTATTTAATTTTTATTCAAGTATTTAATTTTTATTCAAGTATTTAATTTTTATTCTAGTATTTAATTTTTATTCAAGTATTTAATTTTTATTCAAGTTGAGTTAGTATTTAACTGTTTAAACAGTTTAACTTTTTTATATCACTTTAATTTGAAAGAACATTGGATGGGACTTAGTAATCCTAAACTATAGTAATCCTTTTATAAAACAATCAAGGTTTTCTATAAAATAAATTATAAAATATTTTTGACTAAAAAAATGCAACAAGTTGCGACCTAAAAACAAACAGATACACAAATAATTATTTAAAAATAAACAGAATGAAGTTAATATCACAAAGTAAATAGAATACAAAAATACCTTGTTTTTTCTTAATTAGATAAGTAATTTAAAGATTAAAAAATTATGTCTTTATTGCTTGCTTGTTTGTTTTGATTTAAAAGTAAAACTTAACAAAACTTAAAAAAACTATAAAATGCTGATTGTCTTTTATAAGAGTTCTTTTGGTGTTCTCCCCACATATAATTATACTGTCTATATAAACTATTTCTATTTGTCGTGATATATACAAACTATTTCTGTCGTGATATATATAAACTATTTCTATTTGTCGTGTCTATATAAACTATTTCTATTTGTCTTTTGGTGTTCTCTCCCCGCATATAGTTATACTGTCTATATGAACTATTTCTATTTGTTGTGATTACGCACTTGTCTCATTATCTTTAGAAATTTGAGGACTAGCCGTATCATTGCTTTATTAAAAAAAGATGGAGCGATGCTTACAAAAAATACAAAATTAATTGCAAAACTTAAAAAAAAAAATACGAATCTAAGATCTTCAAAAATTTATTATTTTCCAATCTTGATAGATGTAGCTAAATTTTATTGTCTCTTTTTTTCTTAACTGTTTTTGAGCACAATAGTTGCACCGAGAGCTAAAAAATAATTAGTTTTTGTTATTTGCTAGGTTTATGAAAATCTGAGAACTTAGATTTTGGTGGAAGTGAAAGAAGTCGATCATCATCGATTGATTTTTTTCCACAATTGTTTTGCGATAAAAAAGACTGGTTTTAACATATAGGTTTAGCCCAGCCTTTTTCCTTCAGCCTAGAGTCGAGTGCTAACTTTATCAATAGCCTTTACTTGTTTTTGATTTCATTCAGCTGTTGCTTTTTGTAATTTTTTAACAGCTTTTTTATATATTTTTTTGCTTTTTAACGGTTTTTACTTTATCTCCATAGCCTGGAATAATATCTCACTTCCCATGAGTATTGGTTATTAACCCTTAGATGATCATCCCAACGCCCACTATTTTATGTTATCTATTATGTTTATTTAATTTATTACATTGAAGAAGAATCATTTATCAAAGTGCTGGCTAGTAGCCATTTTATTTTAACCACTTTTTGACAAATCTGTTCACCTCTAATTAAAATGCTTTGTTACTTTAACCTTAAAGTAACAAGTAGCTAATGCCACCGATAACAACGCTCTGATAGACAACGTCAGCAAAAATCTTTTTTTAATGAAAACCATTGTTAAATATACTTATTTTATATTTATGTAATATCTAATTTTCTTTAAGCAGTTGTTAATTATTTATCCATATAGAAACAAAAAGTAACTCCAAGAATTGTTTTAAGAGCTAAAAATTCAGCAATTGGTATACCGCAGCTATGTTTGAACAAATCTATATCAACAAGCCAAGTTACACTAAACCACTTTTATTATACAATATTTAGACTTGATAATTTAAAAACATACAATTTAAAGTACGTATTGACTCGTTAACTACTTTGAGAACATTTTTCTTCAATTTCTATTTTTTTTTTAATTTGTTTATTTACATTTTCACAGCTACATAATAACTTTTCACATCTAAGTAAAAGGAAATGCCAGTTCTGGCACAATTTTTTCTACAATAACTCCATCCATAGTTTTTTAACTCATTTCAACAATAATCATAACCATAATCTCACATCATATAATCACATATTATCTTAACCATAATTTCTTAACTTATTTCAACCATTATCTAAACCATAATTTCTGAGCCAATAATAAAATAATATAAAGTATAAATATAAAGAAAAAGATAAAAATTTCAAAATTATAAAATTATTTTTATAATTTTTGACTCATAAACATTAGGCGTAAATATAAAATAGCCTAAGCGTAAATATAAAAATTTTGTAATTTTTAATCAATTTTTTTAATTTAAGCGTAATTGTAATATAATTACGCATAATAGTTAAATTGCCCTTTTAAAGCATAAAAACATCTAGATTCTCTAATTTGTTCATCCCCAGAGCTAATTGTAATTACTAATTTTCTTCCATTAGCAACACTAAGCGTGGAATTGGTATAATTTACGTAAAATGAGATAGTAGTTGTAGAATCAATTGTTACTTTTGATTAACAGAAAAGTCCAGATTCTGTATTATTAAATGAGACTACATTAGCACTGTTCCATAAAGAAAGATAAAAATTTTCTAAACTAGATGAGCAGTAAAAACATGAACTATTATCATCATATCCAGGAAGTATTGTATAATTACTATAGTTATATGATGTTCATGGCTATATAACAGAGCTAGAATTTACAGGAGAATTGAGTGAGTCATACATGCGTGCTCTTGATTCCCACCAACTTCTATATGAACCAACAACAAATCTAGTATATTTTAAATAAGCACCATTATTTTTAACTACAGTATCCAATAATATATATATTCTCTACTGTATTCAAATATCTAAATGTTGATGAGTATAATTTAAGAGATGAAATTGGTTGTGGTATTGATGGGCTTATTGTAATAAAAAGTTGTTGCAAATATGTTAGTGGTAAAATCACAGACTCTTGCACCACTTTATGTGGTGCAAGAGTCTGTGATTTTACTCCCATGCATGTTAATCTTGAATTTGGTATTATTTTTAAACTTCTAGGATTAGGTATTATATTATCAACATTGAATTCTAATAAATTGATAAATGTAGTAGGTTCTGCTACATTTATCAATTTATTAGAATTCATGTCAATATTACTACTTGCATTATTTTTTCCGTCTTTCCTTATAAACAAGTTAGTAGCTTGAAATGTTGTTAAACCATTTACTACTTGATTTGTAGTTGAATTATTACTGTGTCTGAATTTATGAACAGTCATTTATATATATACAAATATATAAATATATATATATATATATTTTTAAATTACAATAGATTATTAATAATATTCTGAAAATCATATCCTTCATCTGGTTTTTTTAAAACATATAAACACAAGTATCCACAGAATGAGGTATTTTCAATTAAATTCTATCACTATTATAAAAAAAAGACTTTTTAAATAATTAAGAATTTTAACTGGTGGTGGTTGTTCATAAGAGTCAAAACTAATTTTTTATATCCGTCTTTGTACCAACAAATCCAATGAAATCTCTGCCTGCTCTTGTATTTAATAATAATACTAATATCAATAAAATCTCCTGTATTTAATATTCCACATTCTTTTTTTTTTGTGTGTGTTTTTAGGTAGTTCATCTCTTACAAATACACCTATAAAATGTTTTATTTTTAGTTTTTTTGCTGCTTCGATCAATTGAAAATTTGTTAGTGACTCGTTTGGTAAAATTATTCCTCCAACATTTATAAGTTTATGATAATTTTTACTAATCTTTTCCATTTTTTACTTATAAATTTTTTTTTTCTTCCAAATTAACTCTTTGACCTTCATGACTTCTTTGATTTATAAATCATTATTTTTTTCTTCTTTTAGTTTGAAGTGCCCATATGCTAATGTGTATATACCATCTTCTAAAACAACTATTTTAGAGTCTTCTGCACTTAATGCTATTTTATTGATCTCTTCTGTGTAAACTTCATGTAAATGAGATCTTTTACATTCATTTTCCTAACATGATTCCTCTTACTTAATAAACAATCTTTGTAATCTTAATGTGTTATATATGTTTTAACAACATTTTTCTTTACTCCCTTAATTTTTTGTTATCTTTTCCGCGTACTTTGTAAGAATGCAACTTTGATCTGAGTCCTATAATTTCTGTAGTTTGTGCTCCTGCTTTTTCATTTTTAAAAATTTTTATTACTTTTTTTTAGCACCAGCGTTAAAACTTACATTATTTGCTGGGTGCTTTGGGTCAAATTCACTTGTTTCGAATTTGCTTTCAACATTATTAGAAATATCTGCATTAAAGTCTTCTGTTTTTATTTCGTATGCTAAAGAAACTGTATCAGTGAATAATAGTTTTGCTCGATCGAATTATTTTTTTTTTATGTAATCATAGTAAAACTCATACATTAGTGTTTTACTTAAATCTAATATACACATTCCCAAGTAGTTGATTAGTAAGTAAATTGATTTGTTTTTCTTTAATTTTATTTTTTTCATATGTATTGCTCTTGCCAAGTAAATTAATTTGTTTTTCTTTAATTTTATTTTTTCATGTGTATTTCTATTAAGTTTTCATCAAATATTGTTCTGTTTTCATAGTTGGGATGAGATGCTAATTTAACAGCTTCATCTCTGTTTGTTACTAACCTCATATCAACATAATTTTCAATATTCTTCATTGTTTTTCTAAATACTAAATTATAATCCTAATCTTTCATACAATTTAAGATTTTCGTAATGAATTATATATTTTTTCTTATTATTCAAGTTAGGTATTAATTTTTCAACATTATCGACAGTTATTCTTTCAGGTGCAAGTGGATAATAATTATGATCCTCATGTAGACTTTCAAGGTAATCTAAATCAACTTCCAGTAAACAGGGAATTGACTTCCAGTTTATTAACTCACTTCCATCTATCCATTTAAAACCATGTGTTTGAAGTGGTTTACTCATTGCCCATCCATATAAGTTATTTGCATCTAGATACTGTATTTATGTTGATTGTTTGTTTTCATCATACTTATCACCCATGTATTTATTATTAGAAGTTCCTAATCTATTAGATATCATATAAATTCCACCTCATTCCTTTCTTTATCATCAATATCATATTTACTCAACAATTCTAAATTTGTTTTAGTTTTCTTCAATTCTGCGTCCCACACTAATCCAGGTATAATACCAAGCGGGATTTAATTTATAACAATTAATACAAAGACCTCTAAAACTTTCAAATACATCAGTTAGTAACAGTACATCTAAAATATTGTATAAATCATGATAATCTCTAAATGTTTCACAATTAAACTCGTTCCATACAATTTGTGCATGTGAGTAATTATCAACTATAACTTAATCGTTTAATTTTAAAAAGAACGATTCTTTGGTGGTAATTGTGTTTTAGTAAATTTATTAATAGAATCAACGCAATCATATGGGTATACACCTTTTTTTTAGTAACAAATCTTACTTTTCATCTGAATATAATTTTCCAATACTTTTACATTGATCTTTTAATAAATTCTTTGATAAAGCAACTAAATTAGATCGAATAAATCTATAGCAATTTATGAAACGGTTTTCACGCTTAAGTTTTTTACTCTTCCCATTTTTATTAATAAATTTACCAAGTTTAATTTTTCTAGAAAAGCTACTATAATTTTCTTCATTGTTTGGTATACAGCTCAATTTCTTCTATCCTTCAGATAATTTCTTTATTAACAAGTGACAATTGTAACCAGATAAATTGTGAAATATAACTGGAAAGAATTCTGGAATTACATAATTCCAATTACAAACATTATGAGAAGCACCTCTATACTTCCCAGTAATATGACAGTGGTCATGTACTTTATCATTTTCAAGATCTTTTCCACAAATATGACATTCTGTTTCTGCATTAAAATCATCATCAATTTTAGAAGTATATATCATCTTTTTTTTTTTAATTTAATCATTTTATAAATTTTCTTAACATCTTCTTTTAAGCTGTCAACAAATTTTTGTGCAAAATCATCTATTTCACTACTTGCAGTAAATGTGACTAGTTTACTTTAATAAAAACATTCATCAAAATATTTAATATAATAACAGAATGAACTTGAAATGTGTCTTTGATATTGTTTAGTATAGGAATCATTCGGATTTGGTGTACAAGTGTTGATTGGTTTGATAAAAATTTTAAAGTCGGCATATACTACAAATGGAACTCTCATTTATGTATTATAATTAATAAATTGCATTGTTGAATTTAGTTTTAGAAGTTCAATACGTAGTGCATTATGTGTGTCACAATACAATTTGTGATTAGATAAAAATTCTTCAGTATTAAATTCTAATAAGCAATTTCTGAAATAGTGCATAATCCATCGTTTCTAGGGCATTTGTGGAGAAAGTAATCTGCTTAAACTTTTTATTAAACAATAATGATTAGTTTCAGCATTTGAGAATGATAATAAATATATTAAATGTTTACGATTATTTTTTTTCGACACACGTAAAATATGATGTTCTCAATATTCATATACAAATATATCGACACTGATATCTGTATTACCTTTCTCAAATTGTGTAATTTGGTTTAATGATACTGGGAATTCTAAATTTTCCCAACTTATTTTTTAGCTTGATTTTTAAGCTCTTTATCTACTCTTTGAGGATTTTAATCTGTTGAATATAAAGCTCTTGTGACACACCACTTTAGACACTCATTATCTTCATTTTTTTTTATTAATTATTGCCTTTTTAGTAGCTAAATTTTTATCAAGTGGAATATATGATTTAGCTTAAAGAGGATTATACTCTATAATATTTATATTCATCTTTTTAATAGAAACTAATCTCCAAATTGACTCTAACTGTTGAAACAATGATAAATTTTCAAAAGTTCTCAACTTTGTCGTTTCATATAACTCTTTCAAATCTGTTGATACCTTACACTTCGTTGAAAATGAAGGAGTTGTGGCTATAGTTTCACCTGTTTTAATATTAGTACGCTCCATTTCACAAGTGAGAACTATATAAACCTTTTATTTTCTATTTTCATTTAGTATTTTATTCGCACTATTTTTTACATGATTCATAAATGGTAAAGCATCATAATCTATTTCACATTTAGCTGTAAATTGTTTTGAAACATTCTTAATATATGATTGGGTTAAATTAAATTCTATTTATTTTTTAATTCCAAATTTATTGTACAACTTTACAACTTTAGATTTTAATGCTTCAATCTTTTTATTTGCTGTTCTTTTAATTGTATCAGTAACTGACGTAATCCAATCTGCAATAGAATTATTACTTGATTCTTTTCGAGATATTGCTGTATTAATTGCAATAAAAGGCGTAAGGGTTAAAATTGTTGAAGATGCTAAATCCGGAATCGGTTTGTCTAATATTTTTGTACTGCTCTTTGTTCAACTAATGGAGCTTGTACTGCTCTTTTTTCAACTAATGCAGTTTCTTCTAACGATCTTATGAGATCACTTTTTCTCATTTTATAATAATATTTAATTTTTCGCTCATTTGCAACTTTTGTAATTCTCTGACATTTTTATTTTCCATTTTTATATAACAAGATTATTTTTTTATATTTTTATTTTTCTTTTCATTTTAATATTTTTATTTTCTTTATAAAGTTTTTCTAATATTAGATATATAAAAAAGTTTTTATATATGTAAAGATTTTATATGATTTCTGTGGTTGTTTCTTCATTTTTTTCAGATTTTATTATGTCAATTAAAACACCATTATGAACTTTTCCATCACGTATTTCAAAATATCTCCATCAATGTTAGTTTTGCGCATTGCACTGTATAATGATGAATGTGTTGTAATTTCTCCTGTCTTCATATTAGTTAATTTAATAAAGAACGGATTATTTCTAATTGCCTCTAATCTTTCATACTTTGGATCTATAACTTTTTTAAGTGTTTCATTATTTTTTCTAGCTCTTTTCTATATACTTCTTTCACTGGATATATTCTAGGTCTCCCAACTGGTCTTTTCTCATTTTCTTCTTTCAATTCAGTCAAAATAGATTCTTTATTTAATAACCCATTACTCAAAGCAATCGTTAACAATGGAGTGAGATTATCAGATGTTTTTGAAATGTTATTTGCTATTAATAGATTTTTTAAATTTTTATTTGTGCATTTCATATTCATTTTATTATTTTTAGTTTTACTTTATTTTATTTTTTTATTATTATTTATTTTGTCATTTTACATATTTTACAATGTTATCTATAAATTTAAACAAATATATATAATTACAAGCTGACTGGGGCAAGTAGAAGTTAAGATGTCTTATCACCATGCCCCTTCATGAAATACAGAAAAATACAATAAAATTTTACATCTTCCAATATTAATTAAAAGAGTGAAATTAATAAGTTTGAAAAAAAACAAAAACTTAAAGGTTAAAAAAAGAATTTAAAGTTAAAAAAGAAATTGAAAAAAAAAAATTGTTAAAATAACAAATAAAAAATTACAAATCGGTACGTATGCGTCTTCATATTCAATACAATATTAAAAGAGGAAAAATAAACTTACAAAATTATTTTAATTTTTTAAAAAAATGAGAGAATGTACGTAATAATTAAATTTTGTCAGTGTTTTTTTATAGTTCTTTTAAATGTATCAATAGATTTTATTTTTTTCAAATTTTCGTCAAGAACCGAATTCCGCAAGCGTGGTCCCCGGCATATAGTCGAGAAGTCAGATTTTTTGAGTGATGTTAGTGGGATGTAGTAATTACTCATTGAGTGTCAAGTTTCATATTTATAATTAATTCGAGTGAAACTTTTAAATAAAATATTTTGGAATCATTTCATTTTGAATTTTAAACATAAATAAGAAGTTATGGTATATATTTAGTTCGTATACGTTTACAGCATTTATTTCCTTGAGCAACGGCTCGGCACTTTCGTATATATCTGCGACAAAAACTTGTCAACTTGCTTGTTTTTGTTTTGTATAAATAATTTTTAGGAAAGATGAATGATTGTTTGCACAGATAATATTACTATATTTAATATGACTATGTATAAATAAAAAGTATAAATTTTTTAAACAAAATTTATTCAAAAGATGTTTTGTCTTGTACATAATCCCCAGAGTCATTGAAACCTTGTTCTCGACTAGCTTTATTTGGCTTTCCCAATAAAAGTTCATCGAAATTTATTCCGAGTATTTTCATTGAAATTTTTATTTTAATACTGTTAATTGTTACTTCAGGTAATTTGAGTGGAAGGTTCTCGGCTTTGGATGGTTTAGCAAATAAAATATATTTAATTTTTTCAATATTTAATGAAAGTTTATTTGCTATAAACCACTCATTAATATATATTAATTCTGTTTTTACATTATAAAAAATATATTTTAAATTTGAGTCAGAAAATAAAACATTAGTGTCATCAGCAAAAATAATATAATTAAGTATTTGAGAAGACAAATAAATATCGTTAATATAAATTAAAAACAAGCAAGTTTCAGAGGCCCAAGTATTGATCCTTGGGGAACTCTGAAACTAATTGATTTAAATGGGGAAATATATTAAGTCATATGGTACTCCTTGTTTACGATTTTGTAAATTATATAAAGAAAAAAAAGTTAAACTTTTTTTTCAAAAGTTTTTGATAAACAATATTTTATTTCCGTCTGAAATTTTAGCAATCTATTAGATATTACAACAGCAAATGCTTAAGTATTTGCTGGAACAGCTGCATTAAATGTTGCTTTGATTTGTGCATCTACTACAGATGATTTTAATCTTTCTGATTGTCTTTCAACATCAAAAACAAAAAGTGGGTATAAGTCTTTATAGTCAGAAAGAGATATATTGCTTTGTGTTATCAATTCATTCATTTCATAAAGTTTTTCACTAAACAAAGATGCATCTTTATAAGCTCTTGAAAATTGATAATTTGGGAATAATAAGTTATAACCAACAGCAGGATATCTTTCCTTATAAAGCATAATGTTCATGTTTTTCAAGTCACAATGATCAAATATTGAAGGATTAAGTACTTGATCTCCATCTTTGTTTGTTTAAAATTTAACAATGATTAATCTTGGTTTATCAGCACATGTCTTTACGGCTCAGTCTCTAAAAAAATGTTGTAGATTGTGGAACAGATATAGCATCAGACTGCCGCGCACGAAAACTTACTGGAAGCGTCACTTTCGAATCAATAGTTTTATGAAGAGTAATCTTTTCTACATCTGATGGGATCAGATGCGGTATAAACAATTATATTTTATCAAGATTAACTTTTCCTTCAGCTGCAGCAGCAAGTCTAAAAAGTGCATCATCATCACTTTTTTCTTACAAGAATTAGTGTATGTTGAAATCCATAAATAATTTTGTCGTAATTATCACGGAATCCAAAAATGTGTCTTAAAGGTATGCTAAATGGAAATAGTCCTTTTGTTGTTGGCTTCAAGAAGCCAACTACAAAAGGAATATTTTCACTTAGCATACCTTTAAGATACACTGTAGACTATATATGCTTGTCTTACTGCAAACCCTGAGTTATCAGCAAGCACTGCTGTTGCTGCAGAATATTTATACTACAATTGATTTAATTAGTGCGCTGGTTGTGAGTTGCTTGGGTATTTAAGCATTCCTAACATTGTAGTTGATTGACCTTAATAATAAACATCTTCTACTTGTTGGTTTAATAATTTATATTATATTTGACTAAGTAAATGCATAATACAATTTTTTCTAAGTGACACCGTATTTGCATTAACATAAACTGTTCCATTAGCTGTTCCATCAAGTCCTCCTTCAAACAAGAGAAAAGCCTCAGATGGAAGTGTTAAAAAATCTTATTGGTCAATGTTGATTCTAATTTCTCCAGAACTATTTAGATTTGTAAAAGCCACTGGCTCATATTCATGGAATTCAAATCTTTAAATTCTTTCATCCATATGTGTTATTTCTATAAAATTCAATACTTCGGAAGTCATCATTTTGTTTTTTTAAATACAGTATAAAATTTTTTTTTTCGATAGACAATTCTAAAAAACTAATAAATGTATAAGAATTATACAAGTCTATTGCGCCAATCGAAGACCTCGATCTCGTCCTTTTTAGCAAGATCTTTGACTCTTATAGCATTTTCATTTGAGACTTTTTTCTGTTGCTTTTTTATTTCAGCTCCCATCATTATTTTATTTATATATGTTTTTACCTCATCTCTATTATTGATTAGATCTTTAGATCCAGATTTCATTAGATCTTTGATCCATTGTTTATCAAATTTGAAATAATTTCTCCAATTTATTTATTAACAACAATATTTGGTTGTGAAACTATTTTTGAAGAAACATTGTTATTTATTTATTTTCCTTTTTAAACTGCAGCATTTCTAGCAGCTCTTTTGCTGATGTTGAAAGTTCTTTTTCTGCTGATTTTGCAGTAGTTATTGCAGCTTTTTCTAATTTGCTAGAAGCTAACCTATTCAACATAGCTGATGATACAGCTTATTACTTTCGACGCTGCTGCTCGTTTAAATAATTTTTTTATACTATCAAATATACCATTTTCTCCAATAACATGTTTCTTTACATCTCTTTTATTATGAACTGTTCCTATTGATTCATACTTCTCATTTTTTTATATGTCTCTCGAAATGGGAGCTCATATTTCTCTGTATTTTTACAATCCTAGATGACCTTGGTTTGTATGGGTTTTCAGTAGTAATTACATCTGTTTGTATTAATATATTTTCATAATTTTTAGGATCATCTTTAGTATATCTTGCCTTATTTAAATTAAATTTTATTATCAACTCCCAATGACCAGGTGTACCATAAAATGTTTTACCATCAATGTCATTTTTAGAATACGTTCCACATTTAGTATCTGTAGACTTTTTACCATTAGTATACATTCTAAGATAAACTATTGCAATTTTTCCGAGCTTCATAGCTTTAGTTTCTTCATAAGTAGGCATTAGTTTTTTTTATGCATGTTCAACAATTATTTTAGAATAAACATTTGAAAAAGTGAGTGCAAATTTATTAGCTTGATCGTGCAATTTAGATATGTTTTCTTTTATTCCAGTTTGACTATCAATTAATGGCTTGTACAATTTTGTCAAGTCTAACAGTAAATTAGCATCACCCATCCTTTCATATAAACTATTCTGCTGTATTCTTTTTTTACTAGCTAAGAATTGTTAAACAATTTGATCTCTTTTTTCAGGATCTTCAATTTTTAGAAATATTGTTTTTTTTATATAAAAAAGATAAAAAAAACACAACAAAACGATTTATGCTGTGTTTAACGATTAACGTTTTATTTTAACATATTATTTTGTGTTTTTACGTTTACATTTTTACTAAATCTACTTTGGAGTATATTAGTTGCCTTATATCTTTCTTGTTTAACTAATGATTCATTAGTTTGTACATCAATTTCAGTTTTTATTTTTGTTCCAATTTGTTGAAGCATTACTTGAAATTTTTCAAGTTCACCAAGTATTAACTCATATTCATTGTCATTTATATGTCCATCTACGGAAGAACCTGCAAGTATCTTAAGCTTTTCAAGCTTTTCTGCTTTTAAATTTAAATTTTTATTAACTGGTCCACCTCAAACACACCTGCTCCTAATGCTATACCTTTACATACAATATTACTGGTGCTGCAGTTATTGTTAACAAAAAACCAATTCTAATAGTTCCAAGTGCCGTAATGCTTGCTAATAATACATTATCGATTGCTGAAATTATTTTTACAGCCCTATCACTTTTTACTTAGCACAGTTCTCTTTTCTGTCTCACGCTCTATTTCTTTTTGAATCTTACTAATTATTTTAAGACGATATACATGAGCTTCGTCTTCAACAGGTGACTGATTTTCATCAGGTGCACCTGGAAGAGTTGGGTATTTTTTATTATATTCATTTTTAATTAGGGAAAAAAAATATTTACAATAAATTAACATAACTTTCTCCATTTTTAATTAATTTATCAGAAACAGAATTATTAACAACATTTAATGCAATATCAGCAACAGACTCTGATATTACAGAATCTCGTAAGGTTGACATTATTAATTTAATTTCTTGTTTTAGTGAAATTAACGCAACAATTTTATTAATTGATACACCAAAGTTTAAAAGAATATTTCGATGTAATAAAGATTTTATTGTGATGTCATATTTTGCAAATATCTTATATCTATTCTCATTTATTAATACTGAAGGGTGTTCTAAATCTTTGTGTGGCTTCAAAAGTATTTGAGGAAGTTCGACTCTTTTATATTTGTTTATAAATTTTTGCATTGGCGGATTATTTTTTGACATTTTATATATGTGAAAAAAGATTTTCAAAAATTAGAGAATCCTATTTAAAAATGGAATATTAGCAAATAGTGAATTTGGTCCTAACAAAAAATTTGGTCCTAAAACAGAACCTGCTGATGTATATCCATTCCCACTACGTAAGTATATTCCGTCACCTACAGAACCTCCTTTACTCCATGGGCTCAAATATAAAACAGATTCTGCAGCTGTCATTTTAACTCTTTGTCCAGTCTTTTTTATGTACACGAAACTCCTTCCAGAATATTTATCAACCATAGTTGATCTAGCTGCTGAACCTACTCCAGTAAATAATCCAGTTGCAAGTGCTGGAGCAACGCTTGATAATAAAGTTCTTCCAGCTGTACTAAGTAAAGGTAAAAGTGCGCCAATAAATCTTCCCTTTATTTTAGAGCTTTGAGCTTGTTGTGCTTTACTTAAATTAATTATTACACCTGTACATTTTTCATATGATCTTGTAATTCTATTTAATTGTGTATTTGTAACAGCGAATTCGTGTTCAACATTAAGATCTAAATTTTATAATTTAATACAAGCTTCATAACCATCTTCAATTGCTTTTTTAAGTCTTGCTTATAGACCCTGCGAATCATTTATTTTAATATTAGTATATTTATTTATTTTATATTATAAAACTTATTGTTTTTTCTTTATTTGAAATGTAATAGACAATTCTTCTCCTCGTAAATTCAAAAGATTCCTATTTAAACCAATTTATTTTCAGTTTTTGAAATTGTTTTTAGTGTTACTGATAAATAAATTAACTTTAACGGCTCTTGAACAATTTTAAACCTAGAACCTACAGATAGGAAAAATGAATATATAACGATTTCTGTTCCTCCATTTATATATGATGATTCTATTATATCACTTGTAACTCGTATACTATTTACACTTAATATGTTTACTATATTAGTTGATTCATGGTACCTGATGAATATATTCCACTGTTAAAACCAAAAACAGTTCCAACTGAATTTGAAGTTGTAAAATCGATTTTTTTTATTGATCCAATATTTAAAACTAATCTTAATGTATTATTATTTCCTTCAAGTTTAATACCAGCAACAACAGTGCTTAAATGCCTGTTTTCTGACATAATCAATTGAATATATTCATTTATATCAGTCTATATAATTAAAAATTTTAAAATTCACAAGTTGGTGTATAAAAATTATTTAGTTCACTTCTATATTTCCATAATCTCTTTCAGAAGGTCGACCTATAATAACAAATCCATGAGGCTCTGACCATGCATCCTTACAAAGTCTTATAAACTTGTCTTTTGTCATATCACTTGAAACGTGATCTTTATAAATATGATTTAAGTTCTTTGAATCTTGTGAAAATAAGCAAACAAAATTTGTATTTTCTCTTATAGTTTGACTGGGTAATATAAAATAATTTTTTGCAAGGTAGAAACAATCTAAATTACAATGCCTTCCTCATATATAATATTTTTCACACTTATTTTCCTTTGTTAATTTTAAATCATCAAGTAGCATCAAATTATTCTTATGAATATCAAGATCTGGTACATCCTCAACTGTTTTAAAAAACTTACACTCCATATCTGTTTTCTCATTAAATTTTTTGAAATGCTTTCAATTATAAACTCAGGATTTGCATTTAATTTTTCTATTTTTTCTTGTAACTTAATTAGTTCAAGATCAACTTCACTTTGTAACTTTTATTCAAAAGATTGTTTTAATATTTTATATTCTGGTTGAAAAAGAGACTTTCCAAAAACTTGTAAATTATTATAGTTTAACCAACCAGGTTTTAAAAGTAAACTCAATAATAAATCAGTTTTTCCACAACCTGACTTTCCAACAATAATTCCTCGTATACTTTTAGTTCACAACTTATTATTATTTCTCTTAATGTTATTTACATTCCATGATAAATCTATTAATTTTTTTATTTACTATATATAAAAAAATGTACTGTATTAAATGCAAAAACAAAGCAAATGCACTAAACTCGAAAAGCGTCGCGAGTAAAAACAAAAGAAATTTGCTTCGTGGAACTTGCGCTATTTGTGGAAAAACAAAAACTAAATTCGTATCAGCAAAAACAAGAGGTGATTTAGTTAGTTCAATTAATTCAGCAGCAAGTAAATTAAAACGACCTTGGTCAAAGTTCCCTGATGAAATGCATTCACTTGATATAAACTTCGCTTGCCCTGGTACTAATTTAGATGAACAATTAGCTTCTACTGACGCATATAAAGAATGGAGTAAACCTGTAGATAGAGTTGATAATGCAGCTGACCATCATGATCTTGCTTATAAATACTTCTCAGATACAGAAAACAGAAATGAAGCTGATAAAAATATGCTCGAAGAAATGGATGCTATAAAAAATCCAATAATACGTGAAAGATTTGAACGAGGAATGATAAAACCTATTATATCAACTTAAACTTTGGGTTGGGTGTTCAAAAAAACTACCAACGATCTGTAAAAAAGACAAAGATGAAGAATTAAAAGGACTGACAAACTTGCAAACGACTTCATAGACCATTTGTAAAACATTTCAGAAAAAGAAAAGTTGTTGTAAATGGAATCGATGAAATATAGGCTATTGATTTAGTTGACATGCAATCATTTTTCAAAATTTAATGACGGTATAAAATACTTATTAATAGTGATAAATGTTTTTTGAAAAAAATGGATGGATTGTTCCATTGAAAAGTAAAACCGGAGTTGATGTTGCTAATGCTTTAAATAAAGTCTTTAAAGAAAGAAAGTGTCAAAAAATGTGAGTGGATAAAGGCTTAGAACTTTATAATAAGCACTTTAAAGCGTTAGGTGTTGAGTTATATTCAACTAAAAATGAAGAAAAAAGTTGCGTAGTTGAACGTTAGAATAGAACAATGAAAGAGAAAATGTTGAAGTACTTTTCAGCTAGTTCTTCTAGAAAATATATCGACGCTTCAGATGAAATTATTGTTTGGTTACATCTAAATGGTAAAGCACTTAAATGGTAAATTATATTGTTTGGTTGAATCTAAATCGTAAAGCACAATCAGAGCCCGTTAAAACAAAGTTTTCAATTAGGGATTGAGCCAGGATAATTATAAAGAAGACAGCGTTTAATAAAGGATACACACCGAGATGGACAGACGAGGTTTATACTGTGCCACAGTTTTAGTTCACAGAATCATCAACGTGTAAAGTATCTGACAATAATGGTAAAGAAATACAAGGTATTTTTATGAAAAACACCTGCAAAAAACTGACCAAAAAATATTTAGGATTGAAAAAGTTATTCGCAAGCTCAAAGACAAGTCATTTGTAGAGTGGTATGGGTACCCTGAGACGTTCAACTCATGGGTTGATAATAAAGAATTGATAAGTCTGTAAATTATACCACTTTCATGCCTAGTGTTGCTAATGGAAGAAGATTAGTAGTTACAATTAACTCTTGGGATAAACAAAATGGACAATCTGGAATATTTTAAGCTTTACAAGGACAATTTTACTATTATGCGTGGCTGTACCACATTTACGCTCTACTTAAAAGAATTGATTTAAAATTACAAAAATTTTATATTTACGCTAAGGCTATATTACATTTACGCTTAATGTTTATGATTAAAAAATTATAAAATTAATTTTATAATTTTGAAATTTTTATCTTTTTCTTTATATTTATACTTTATATTATATTTATTTGATATTGGCTTAGAAATTATGGTTAAGAAAGGGTTGAAATAAGTTAAAAATCATGGATGGAGTTATGGTTGAAACATAATGTGAGATTATGGTTGGAGTTATGGTAGAAATATGATGTAAGATTATGGTTGGAGTTATGGTTGAAATAAGTTAAGAAATTATGGATGTGATTATATGATGTGAACTTATGGTTAGGATCTTAGTTGAAATGAATTAAAAAATTATGGATGAAGTTATGGTAGAAAAATTGTGACAGATCCGGCATTTCCCTTTACTCTTCTAATTTAGGCAAAATATAATTCCGTTACAAAAAATTATATTTAATTTCATTGTTCATTTTAAAAGCCTTTCATCTTCCACAGATTTGGGACCGGTCCTGAAAACTACAAATGTTAATATTGCTTATTACAGTTTCAATCAGATACTTCGAAACAACTATAATAAAGCATTTCCAAAAATTATAAAACTTATTAAAAAGAAAACATTTCAAAATCCGTGGATAACATCGGGTATTGTGAAAATCATCAAAAAAAAAGATAACGCCTCTATAAAAATTTTTTTAAAAAAGAACCTTTGGTAATGAGTCGAATTATAAAAACTACAAACGACTTTTTGAATCAATTATAATGTCCTCAAAAAAATTGTACTATACTAACCAGTTAATAAAATATTAAAACATTCACAAAAAACATGGCGTTTAATAAATGACGTCATTGGTAAAAAAAGTATAAATTGTAACAGTCTTCCGAAAAGACTCATTATAAATAACTGCGAAATTGTTAATGAATCTTTAATTGCTCAATTGTTTAATCATGCATTTATTAATTCAGGCGTAAATTTAGCATCAAAAATTAAACTTAATAAATCTGATTTTAAATCATACCTAACCGCTAATAATACCATAATGGAAAATAATAGATGAAATGAAAAAGAATTATTAAATGCTGTCTCTAATTTAAAACCAAACAAAGGACTAGGCGTTGACGATGTTTGCAATAATGTAATAATAAAATCAATTTCTTATTTAAAATCTCCGCTCATGCATTTTTTACTTTGTCTCTTGAACAAGGAATCTTTCCTGATAAACTTAAACTTGCAAGGGTGCTACCAGTCTTTAAATCTGGAGATCATACCAGCATTTCAAATTACAGACCAATCTCAATTCTACCATGACTTTCAAAACAATTAGAATACATTATGTATCATAGAATATTTACCTTTCTAGAAAATGACAATATTTTTTATAACAAAGAATTTGGATTTAAAAAAAATCATGCCACAGATCAAGCAATTATTCATCTTGTTTTAATATTTTTCAGGCATTTGATGAAAATAAATATACGCTAGGTGTATTTATTGATCTTAGCAAAGCGTTTGACACTGTTGATCATTATATTCTATTAAATAAACTAGAAAATTACGGGGTTAAGCACTCAAATTTCAAATGGTTTCAAAGCTATTTGTTAAATAAAAAATATACATTTCATTTAGCTGCGGAACAACTGATAATATGAATATAAAATGTGGTAATCCACAAGGGTCAAGTTAAGGACCACTCTTATTTTTAATTTATATTAATGATTTAAGCAAACTTTGTAAGTTACTAGACACTATTTTGTTTGCGGATAATACAAATTTGTTTCACGATCGTCACGATATTAAAATGTTGTTTAATTCAGTTAACATGGAACTCATAAAACTCACAGAATGGCTTAGCGCAAATAAATTATCAATTAATTTAGATAAAACAAAGTATTCTTTTTTCTATCGCTTTCATGAACGCGATAAAATCCCTTTAAAACTTCCAAAACTTTATATTGGCAGTCAATTTATAAAAAGAGAACAGTCAATAAAATTTTTAGGAGTACTCCTTGACAAAAACGTTACTTGGACAAATCATATACATTATCTTGAAAGTAAAATCTCAAGAAATATTGGCCTACTTTATAAAGCAAGGCCATTATTAAATCAAACTAGTTTAAAATTGTTATATTTCTCCTTTATTCATAGTTATCTGAATTACGCAAACATTGCTTGGTGTAGCACAAATCAATACGAAATTAAAAAACTTTTTAATAAACAAAAACATGCAATGAGAATAATATCTAATGTAGGTCGTTTTACTCACTCCAAAAAACTATTTATAAACCTGAATATATTCAATGTCTACCAAATAAATATTTTTCATCTTTTAATTTTCATGTATAAAGTTAATAAAAGAACAACACTAAACATTTTTAATTCTTTATTCAAAATAAATAAACATAGATACTTAACCAGATACTCAAACAACACCTATATTCAGCCCAAAAGTTTTTATGCCACAACTGAGCTTTCATTATCCATTAGAGGACCAAAAGTATGGAATAAAATCCTATCTAATAAACTTAAAACTCTTGAAACTCTTGACGAATTTAAAGTAAAATTGAAGCAAATGCTTCTAGTTAGTGATGGAGTGCTTGACGTTTGGGTGACACAGATAAGTTTTTTCAATTTAGTTTAAAGTTTATCTTTGTCAACCCTTTTATGGATTTGGTTAAAGCATGCTTAAATACATATATATATATATATATATATATATATATATATATATATATATATATATATATATATATATATATATATATATATATATATATATATATATGTATATATATATATATATATATATATATATATATATATATATATATATATATATATATATATATATTTTAATTGGAAAGCTTCAAGTTCTTTTCAATTCTGTGTTTTAATAATAATTTTAATACTTAATCTTAAATAATTAAAAAAAAAAAAGTTGTTAACAACCTTTTTTTTTTTAATTTTTTTATTTTATTGCGAGTGTTACTTTGTGCAAATTTAATTTAATCTTTATATACTTACTTATTTATATGAAAATTTTAAATACTGAAAAAAAATTTTTAAAACAGACACTCACTTAATTATATATTACTCAATTTCTTGTCTATATATATCAGAGTTAGACATTACAATTGCAATGTGTAACTCTGATATATAGACAAGAAATTGAGTAATATATAATTAAGTAAATGTAACTCAAGCTGTATGATCAAGAGCAGCCTTTTCTGTAAATTTAAACTTTACAATAAAGAAATAACGAATTTGCAGTAAACAGTTTTACATAATAAACTGCTAAATCTGCACAAATAAAAGCAATTTTAAGCAATATACACCAAAAAAGAATAACAAACATGTTGTATATGATATATATTAAAAATATTATTATTATAATTTTTTTTTTTTTTTTTTTTAAATTTTCCGTTTTTGTTTCAATTAAATTCCGTAATATAATACAAGATACTCTTATTCTTTCAAAAATAATCCAGTTATAAATATAAAAAAAAAATCAAAGACAAAATAATAAGAGATAGTTATACAAAAATATATAAAAAACGCGGGAAACTTGCAAAAGACCATCAAGTCTTAACATCAAGAATCGTTGTACTAGTTTTGTTTTTACAATATTAAATTCCTATAATATTGTTAAAAGCAAAACTTAATTAACTAAGGTAAATAGTGTTAACACCAAAAACATTCAATGTAAAAAGACAAGAACATATAAAACAAACAGTCAAAGAAAAAAAAAAAAAAAAGCAGTTTAAAAGAAATCATTAATAAGTTTTTTATACTTTGAAATACTCTTTTTTTATTAGTTTTTGAAAGCAATTTATATTGTTTACATCTTGTAAATTACTATATTTTGCTAATATTTTATTCCAAATATGCGGAGCACGATACGTAATTTTAAATTGTTCTTGTTTAGTTTTGCACAATGGTTCAATTAAGCCTGTTGTGCGTAAAGTATACTTAATGTTAGGTTTTATTTCATAAAGATCATTAAAAATTGAGGGGCATTGTTGAAACTTACTTTTGTACATGAGACATAAAATTTTATAAACGTTTATCTCGTATAACGTAAAGATGTTCATAATTTTGAACAGTGGTTTTGCATGTTCGTTTTTATTTTTAAAATTTATTATTCTTAAGGCATGTTTTTGTTTTCGATAGAGTGCTCCAAGCTTGCTTTTAGATGTACTACACCACGCAATATTCGCGTAATTCAAGTAACTTTGTATAAAACTGAAATAGATTTATTTTAGATGATGCTTATTAAGTAAATCCCGTGACTGATATAGAACGCCAATACTTTTTGATATTTTGATTTCAATATAGGCAATATGTTTATTCCAGGTAATATTTTCGTCAATGAGAACACCAAGAAATTTTGTGACTCAGGGTTAGGGTTAGGGGTTAGGGTTAGGTTAACCCTAACCCTAACCCAGACGGATAATAATATAAGTATAAATTTATTTTTTAGTTCATATTGTCAAGAAGTATAGAAATCTAAAATATAATAGGAATTCAAATGTCTGATAATTGGAAAACAACGTAGGAGGAAGAATATGGGAGGCAACAACATTTGATAACATTATCAGAGAATGGAACTGAATGCAAGGTGTCACTGACACAACTAACCTTGAAAATAGAGAGTTTTGAACTAGCAAGTGGCATGTCATAAAAATCTGTTTGCACTGTAAAATGTCTGGCTAAAAGTAATGGATTTCTTAAATCTTCCGCTAAGTTGTTAACAATTTGATAACATTTTTGTTCAATCATTACCAAGCTATCACGCAAACCACTTGAAAACCTTTTATTTTTGTAATAGCAGACTTTATATTGTAAAAAATCACCATGATTTGGTAATGGTCCACCAAAATGTTGAAGAAAAACTCCATCAGTATGCATTTTTTGTGAATGTTCAGCATTGTAATCAGTAAGTCTGGAAGCAATTTCCTGAGGAGGCAAATACCCACTACGAATTCTTCTTTTTAAGTGTCCTAGAGCATTTTCAAAGGGAAAAGCACAAAATTTGCCAAGGGATCGATATTGCAAATAGTCGTTGTGGAGATGTATAAGAGAATGCACATTATATGTCATAAATGATTTTCCATACAAGGTAATAGCCTTTGTAACAAATATTTTTGACAGCTCACCGCAAAAATTAATAACTTCGTGTTCTTTAGATCTACATAATAAAAATATTGAACTATATAAAATAAGAAAATGCTCATAAACTGGTCGACTGAGAATATCACACAAAACAATAGGCCCTGAATAAAGGAGAAATGATCGGAATTCTGTAGCTTTCCACTTCTTCATACTCTCTAATGAACGAGGCCGTCTGTTTAAATCGGAAGGAAAGAATGACGAAATACGGATAAGGCGAGCTGATATTGTTTTTAGTGATTGTGAAGATAACTTGACACTGAATGGTCCAGAAGACAAAAGATTCAGAAGCCTTCGAACAACCCCCAAATATACAGAATGCATATGGTCATTTGGAAGGCTATTAATTGGATGAATAGGAATTCCCAATAAAGGTGTCTCCCCGTTATTATGACTATCATCTTCTTTCGAAATAAAACCTTCTAATATTCTGAGGGGTGCATCAGTTTCTAAAAATACAACCTTGCTATGCCACTCACCCTCTACAGTGCACTTATCACAACTGGAATAGCCTGAATGGTACTTTATGCACTTAATAAATGCACGTGCAGGGGCATCACATACAAAGTTAGTTATATGAATACTGCATAAGTGTGAGTTGATTGTAACACCATTGGTTTTAATATAATTTATTTATGTCACAAATTGGGAAAAAAAATCATGTAAATTGGGTTTTCCTTTTCCACAAAAAATGGCAACAACTTTTGGTGACATTGAATCACTAACTTTTTTTACTAAAATCGGCCAAAATGATATTTCAGAACTGTTATAAAGTGGAAGACCATCAATATTATATTGCAAAGGTATAATTGATGGGCTAGAAACGCTTAGTGTTTGAAGAAATGGTTCAACACCAAGATACAAAAATTATCCATTAGATACATTTCTAATTGTTGCAGATTTTGAGTTCAATAAGGTTTTGAAACACTTTGGCAATTGAGGATGATAAGGTTTTAAAATCAATAAGTTTATCCATTGTTGAAAAAGGTATTTAATTTAATTTAATTTAAAAACTTTATTTTTTGTTGATGGTTACAATAGTTTTAGCAAGAATAAACTAATTAAAATCAACACATTTAACAATTATAGACAATACACACTCACATGAAAACCGTTAGAAACAATAAATAATAAATAAACCAAAAAAAATCAAATAAATAAATTGACTATATATATTTTCACATATATATAGTCAATTTCCGATTAATCTTTTAAAAAGTATTTAAAAACAAAAAACAAACTACAATTTAAAAATTATAATATAAATTACAAATAAAATTAAAAATATTCAAATTCAAATTCAAATTCAAATTACAACCGTTTCATTACAGAGAAATGAGTAAATATTGTATTATAATGTCAGGATAAATAAAAATAGTAATTAAAAACAACAGATTTTACAATAACAATTTTTTGCATACCAATTTTTAATACGTTTTTTGAACACCTCAGAACTTTTAGAGGACATGGTCTTGTTATCTAGAGTGTTCCAAAACGAGATGGCTCTAAATATAGTACAACATGTATCCTTATATTTGGAGCAATTTAAAGGTAGAATCATTTTTTTGCTACAACGAAGATTAAAAGGAAGTTTTTTTGTATTGAATAAATCCTTCATAAATTGTGGATTTAGACAATTTATTGATTTAAAAACTTCTATCATAAGAAAGCGCAAATTTCTTAAGTGGATCCTCGGACTATTATCAAAACTTAACAATTCATCAAGAGATAAGTTAAACCTTTTATGGACAATACAAAGAGCTTTTTTATGAATTTTATTTATAAGGTAGTCATAGTATTTAGAACAAAACATCCATATTAGGGGACAATAAGAAAAATTTGACATTATGAAGGCGTTAAACAACAATGTAGCTTTATTACGGGATAAAAAACTTCTTATGCGTGAAAGAGCAAAACATTTACCATTAGCTTTACTGCATAAGTATTTAATGTGTTCTCCAAAATTTAGATTCTTATCAATTGTAACACCAAGTAGTTTCACCCTATCAGAGGCAAAAACAGTTATATTACCTATTTTTAGGTATTGATTTTTTGTGTTTTTTAAACCAACTAAAAGTAATTGGAATTTATCAGGGTTGGCAACCATCGAGTTAAACTTAAACCAGGCAATGGTATTAGTTGCTTCTTTTTGCAATCGAAAAATAACCTTTTCTAAGCTGTAATCACAGGCATACAGCGTATTATCATCTGCAAAGTTGCACAATTCAGTATCTTTAATAAAGAAGAATATATCATTTATAAAGATATTAAAGAGGATGGGGCCAAGAATAAAACCTTGAGGCACTCCCGACAAAATATCAACCCAATTAGAAACAGAAGGTCCTATCCTGACCCTTTGTTTACGACCACTAATATACGATATAAGAAATTTAAGACTTTCTTTAGAGAAACCATACGCTTCTAATTTAGCAATAAGTAGGTCATGCGGAATAAAATCATACGCTTTAGATAGATCCATTAATAATGTTCCAACAATACCTCCATTGTTAATGCATTCATGCCACTTATTAAGTAAAAAAATAAGTGTATGCTGAGTACTATAACCTCTACGAAAACCACACAAAAGTTTGTCAAATTTTGGCTCCATAAATAACAATATCTGTTCATAAACGATCATTTCAAAAACTTTGGAGAGAGCGGGTAGGATACTTATAGGGCGATAGTTAGCCTTATCTGTTGGGTCATTTTTTTTAAGACACGGTAAAATATCCGCCATTTTTAGAAATGACGGGAATGTTCCATCTAAGATGCTATTATTGATACAATCTGTAAGACTATCCCTAAAGTATATTAAGTAAGATTTTAACATAAAAGCTGGTATTTCACCGCTTGTTTTTTTTTTTCATTCATAGACCCTATAATTTTTGTAATATCATCAGGTGTAATACAATAAAACTTGAAATTATGTGAATTCATTTTGAATTTATTTTTAATGTTTCTTATACTAGGATGGTCAACATACTTTTTTATAGCTGACTCAACTGGGTCTGAAGTGCAAGGAGAAAAAGACCATTTATTATGGTCGGCCATATTTGATGGCAATGCAACATTTATGAAATATTTATTAAAAATATTAGTCAACAAAGAACTGTCTGAGATAATGTTGCCATTTTCAGTCAAAGTGATACGCTCGTTAGAATTTGTAGATTTGTCTGAAAAGAAAGGCTTAGTTAGCTTCCAGAGAGATGTATTTAAAGTCGAATGTGTATTGATTTGCTCAAAGTACTTCTTCTTATTTTTTCGGTTAAGCTTAACCACCAAATTCCTTTGTTTTTTGTACATTAGAGCTGAAAAATCTGATTTATCAACTAAAAATTTTTTATATAATGAAGAGCGGAGCATAATTGCTTTTCGTAAGTCTTTAGTTATAAAAGGTTTATTGTTACCTCTTAGGATTTTTGATTTAAGAGGGGCATGAATATTAAGCAAATTGCTGAATATCTCATTAAAAGTACTAATATCATAACAAGATTTTAAGTTGAATCGGAGTATTTTTGCAAAAATCTCACTTGAGAAATTTTTGAAAGATCTATAAATAAGTTTTTTAGGTGGTAACTTACAAAAAGTGGATCTTAGCATGGTGTATATTAAATGGTGATGATCACTCACACCCGTACCAAAGGTATTTGAATGTTGGAAGCTCAGCTTTCTGTTAGTAAGGATAAGGTCTATACAGGAAGGGTTATTGACCGATTTAAAACAAGTCGGTTGTTTAATTAAATTAATACATTGATAAAGTTGAAGGAATTCCTTCATTTTTTTTTCTGAAGATTGTATATTAAAGTCTCCTATTAGAATAAAATCAAGATATGATTGCAAATAAAAGTCAAGCACTCCTTTAAGGTGATTGAAGAAATAGTCACAGTTCTGATTTGGGGGTTTATAAGTGACTATTATGAGCCATTTCCGCATTCTTAATTTAATTTCAAAAGTGATAATTTGAATGTCTCTGGGGAAATCCTTTTTAGCTTATCTTTTAGAAATGATATTTTCATTTATGTATACAAGAAGACCTCCACTATGTTGAGAGATATCAAGCCGATAAGGCGTTTTATAACCTGGATATAAAAATTGATATATTGGAAAGGAGTCATCTAACTTGATTTCACCTAATATAAGTATATCAACAGTTTTATTTATATAGGTAACAATATCTGAAAATTTATTGCGAATTGAATTGATATTTAAAAATGCTAAACTGATATTTTTGGGATATTTGGCCCTTAGTTTATCCAAATCAGAATTTAGAATAATTTCTTCAATAGTACTTGGTAAGGTAGATTGGTGATAAGAATCTATAGGGTAATATATATAGGTATATTATTTTCAATTGTAAAATCCCGTAACTTAATTAGCAACTCATATTCACTTGGATTTTTATTTCCAGAATCACTGCTGGTAGAAACTTCATCACTTGAAGAACATAATGAAGGCTCAAAATTGGAAATAGATTCTGAAATCGATGAATTGGAATCAAAAATTAGGTTATCAGACTTCTTCAAATATGAATCTTCATATTGATATCCTAATTAATGGTAAACACAGTTATAAAAGTAACACAAATAATAATATAACAACACATTACTTTAAATAAAATTCAAATAACTACTAATATAAATAATAACACTGATAAATAAAAAATATTTTAAATCAAAGCATTTGAAACTATTAATAAAACAAACCGTCTGTTATATTCAAACAGCTACTGACTGCAATGGCAACTTTTCTACGAATATTTCTTGAAGAAGACATGTTATTTAATATTTATTACTTAATTAAATTATTCTAACATAAATAATAATGTAACTACAATAAGGAAGTTTAAATAATTTATTATTATTCATTTATTTATTTAATATATATTTAGCTCAATTAAATGCTATTTAAAATTGCAATTAAAATCACAATAAAGAGAGTTCAGATTCCGCAAAACTACTATTTACAAACATCCCTTTTCTTTTATACGTTTCACAACTAACTTCTTGAATGCTTTCTTGTCTTGCAACTTTGATTCATGCGGTAATTTATTTTATAGTTTTATACCGTTGCAAAGGATTGACTTTTGTCCACTTTTCTTGTTTTGAATTTTTAAGTAATACTTTGCTGCATTTCTTGTGCAATAATTATACATTTCACTGTTTATTTTACAAAATTCTTGGAAGGCATCCATTTTCTGTAATTGAATTGTATTGTGTATAAATGTCAAAACTTTCACTTGAATATTTTCTTTTACAGATAGCCAGTCTAATCAAATCAACATGTCTTTACTATGTGTGAACCAATCACATTTTAAGATCGTTTTCATAGCTTTGTTTTGTAAATTCTAAAGTATTTTTATATCATTTATACTTGCATCTAAGAATAATGAAGCACAATATTGAAAATGAGGTGCAATAATTGTATTAAAAATTAACGTTTTGTCCACCTAGTCAGATATTTAGCAACTCTGGTAAAATACCCAGTAATCTTAGCAATTTTATCTGCAATATATTAAATATGTTCAGAAAAATTCAGCACATTGTCAATTTTAATACCCAGGTATTTGACACATTCACTGAATTTAACTCTTTCATTTTCCAAAAAGATAAATATGTTAGGATATTTTACAGTCATACTCAAGTATTTCACTTTAGAGCTTGTAACCAGCATACCCATTGACTTACTTGCATTCAGTTTCAGTCCATTTCCACTAAACCAGGTAGCAAATAATTCCTAGTCTAAATTTAATTTCATCATAGATTCTTCGTAATTATTACCTTCAATGCAAACTAATGTGTTATTATTAAAAGTAATTATTAAATAAAAATAATTATTACTAATTATTAAAAGTAACTATATATATATATATATATATATATATATATATATATATATATACATATATATATATATATATATATATATATATATATATATATATATATATATATATATATATATATATATATATCGAAAATTAACTCTTTATGGTCCATTATATAGTTTACTTAGTATTTATATTTCAAAATGTAAAACTTTTAATATATTAAACATTCTTTAATAAAAAACTTAAATATAAAATACTTATTAAATATAGAATATAAAAAAATAAAAAAAATTAATTTAGAAGTTAAACTTACATTCAGCATATATACAATCGTTGTATATACTGCATTGTCACAATGTCAGTATTTAATACTTTTTGAATGCAAGTTTTGCATTAAAAAGATAAAATAATACCGTAATTTATGACATAAAAAGGTTGCTTTTTTGCACCGAAAATTGCATAAAACTATAATTTTAATTCCCATTTTTTTTATTATAACAGCTTATAAAAACTTATAAAAGTGATGTACTGACAATCTAAATAATAAATTCTAAACTTTATGAATCTGCTCGTTTATATAAAAAAGCAACGCGTGTTGGCCATATTAAACTAACGGTAACCGATAAAAAAAATAAAAACCTTAGGTATTTTAAAATACGTAAAAATACGTACTTTAACCTTGAAATATATTTTGTAAGTTTAAATACGTAATAAAACGTATAGATACAGATTAAAAAATACGTATTATTAAACACGTACTCTATTCGTAAGTTTACGTATCTTACGTATTATTTTGCTTAAATACGCATTTCGTACGTAAAATTTTGTTTGGGATAATAAATCAAGAAGTTTTATTCAGTCCAAAATCTTTTATAGAATAAACGTTAAAATATCTAATTTTTTATAGTGTAATTTTTTTAGTTTTGAAAAATACTGACGAAGTATTTATTCAAAAAAAATCTTTTTTTTGCAACTTTTTGTATAAATATATTAAGTTTAATATATATAAGGTTATTTATCAGAATGTTGAATATTTGATGAATAAGTTGTTTAAGTATTTTGAACCTTTGTTTTTGTTGTTGTCTGAAGCAGCTGCACTTTATTCAAAAGTTATGTAATAGCCATTGGTGTCTGCTTAAGAAGCTACAAATATTCTTTTGCTTTCATTTTTCTTTTGTACAAGGTCTGTAGGGATTTTATGAATGTATGTTTGTATGTATGAATAAGTTTTGTTTAAGTAGTAATGAATAAAAAAATACAGCGTAATTCAAGACTGTTTGATCATATCAACCATTTAAAATTGTAAAAAATGAAAAGAACCAATGACAACTTATGTAATGATGCTTAAATTTTTGATGTAATAAGAACTAATTTGGTGCTTAACTTCTAAAGCAGATGAGTGGAAATGTAAGGAAATTCAGTTATAAGTTTTCCTTTTTTCTTTTACAAACTATATTCGTAAACCTTCTCACGAAAACTCAGTGTGTGGAAGTATGCTTCTAAATTAATATTGTGCTTTGGATTACTATTAACTTTTTTCAGGTTTGGATATTTACTAATACTGATTAACGCTTATCCACCTAAAGGTTATGTTCACCAAAGTTTAAAAACTGCTCGGATTGCAACCAGGCACTAAAGAAACTCTTTCAAATACTATTTATCTTTACATTATATGATAGCAGATTTAGTAGTATTACATTAAAAAAAACTTTATCTTGCTTACAATCCTCAACCATCAGGACTTTTGGAAAATAGAGAACCAGTATGCCAGGTAGCCTTTTTTTAAGATAATTGAAACCATCCTAATTTGACTGTTTTTTAAGGTAAATTAAACCTTCATTTTGAGGATCTTATTTTATGGAATGACAGTTTCTTTTTTGAAAAAATAACATCTTTGATATTACAGATAGTTACAGATGACAGTCTGTTGTTTTACTTTAAAAAATGCAGGTGTCAGGTAATATGTATATTATCTTACTTTTATTTTGTTTTTAAATGGTATTTCCACAACTTTTTAATTAACTATGCTTTTGTTTTGTTAAAACTTGGTGTTAAAGTTAATATTTTTTGGTTTTATATACATTTTGTTCATTTTAAACACACTCATGCCGTGAAGTTTCTTGCTATTAACTCACTATTTGATATCACCCCTTCAAAAGGTATAATTAAAGATTGAAAAGGTTAGTTTTGACATGCTTATTCTATATCTCTTAACTGGTTGATTTCTATATTTCGATTTATATATCAGTATCTTCTTTCAGGGATACATTAAAAGTTTACAGACCGCCACGTGACGAGATTATTGTTTAACGTTATTGTTTTTCTGATATATCTAAATATTCGAATGAATTGTGAAACATTTGTTTTTTAAAAAAAGATTTTAAAAAAAGAGTCGCCAAACGCAATTTTGACATTAATACTTCCAGATTATACATAATGCTTAAGATAATAAATTTATTATGATTGTAATATGTATATTGTACTTGTAAATCTCAATCTTGAATTAATTTTTATTATTTTAGATTGTTCTTTATTCATATTTGTTAACCAGGAAATAAGTTTAAACTCCAAGGCGTATTGATTTACCATAAGTTTTTGAGCTAGTGATGTTATTTAATAAATTCGAAAAAGTTTAAAATGTGTCATCTTTGCATTATTCTTGATGAGATCATGTAATATTAATAATAAACAACTTTGCTTCAGACAAGTGTCAATTTTCAAATAAATATACAACAATAGTAGTAAGAAAGTTCATGCCTCGAAATTGAAGCGGGAATTACAGAATATCCTCAATCGAAACTTTGTTTCTGCAAGATTGGCATGCGTCCAACTGACCGTTGTTGAAGAGCTAGCGCTTAGCCGCCATCGGCCCGCTGTTGAACCGGCTGAAGCTTGCTGCCAAAGCTCCGACGGAAATATCATGTGCAAGACAACGCGGCAACACAGCGGATGGCCGACTTCGGCATAATTGCTGATAAGGGTACGTTTTTGGTCAGACTCCTTAATCTTTGCTGGGTATATATATTTACGGTGCTGTGAAAGTTATTAGGTACACTAAGAAAAAAGGCTTTTTTATAAGTTGATACCACTTTTTAGATTCTAAAATAATGGCAGCACTGCTTTATTTTATCATCAACGTCCGGTGGGTGTGGCTGAGTATGAAAACTATTGATTTGAATATTAATCTGTTAGCTTTTATTGTAGAATTATGTGTTTTAGTGAACATTTGATATATATTGCCTTGTAAAATTTAAGTTGCGGACATGTGAATATGTATGGTTCAAACAACCTTTAACCCTTTTGTGACGAGTGACTCGTCTGGCAGTTCATAAAATTTGTTTCTAAATGACGAGTGACCCGCATGGCGGTACATAAACAATTTTGAATATTTTAAATTATCTTTAGCATTTGGGGAAAACTTTAAACTTATTTTGGAAATGTAAGTAATTTCTTAAATTAATTCTTCAAACTGTTTGTTAATTGCATTTATAATCGCTCAAAAATCAATTTTAAAAAATGACATAAATAGATGGAAAGTATAATGTCATAAGTGAGATCCTTAATATATTTTTCAATGGTAGTGGTGAAGATTTTTTTTGTTTGATCACCACTATAAATGTCTCATTTATTTAATATCAAAAACGATATGTTTATGTATTTCTTCTTTATTTGTTAAAGGTTACATAGAAAAAGTATATATTTTTGTTAGTTTCAACATGATATATTTTGATCACGTTATTAAGATAATAAAATTTTTTTTTAGTTTTTTAAATTTTTGAAAGCCTGTTCTTTGACAAAAAAAAAACAATGTTTTATTTTTAAAATTCTGACTAGTAGTTTTTATTTTATACTCTTTTAATTGATCATGATCTGAGATCGTTATTTTTCGGTGTGGTCAAATGGCTGTTTTTAAGTCAGTCGCGAAAGGGTTAAGTGAATATTTGTTAGATTATTTCTATTGATATGATACAGTTTCATATTATTCTGATTTTAAATATGTGATTTTGATTATTTAAAAATTTTTTGTTGTCAGATTATATTATATTTTCAAAATATGGGTAAAGTTGCTGACCCTAGTTACATAGAGGGAGGCAAAGTTTAGGCATTATTAAAGTTGGAAACATTTTCACAACGGGAAATTGCAAAGAGCAATGGACTAAGTAAAACAGCAGTTTTTATTTTCAAGAAACAATTGGAATTTGGTTTTCTGTCCTCTCCAAGACTTTCCACTTCAGGCCGAAAACCAGTCATGACGCCGCGAGCAAAATGGGTTCTACTTTAAACTGTCAATTAAAAACAGAAGAATGACCAGCAAGCAGCTCCAGAGTGTGCTGCAGGAGCACCAGATCAATGTCTCAACAAATTGTTTTCGGAGATGTCTAATACAAAATGGAGTTGTAGCCCGTTGACCACGCAAAAAACCGCTCTTGACCAATGCTCAACAAACGCGACGGTTGCAGTGGGCCATGGATCACAAAGATTCGACCACAGAAAAATGGAGAAAGGTATCATTTTTAATAAAAGAGCTTACAATCATGTACTCTTAGTTGAAGCAAAATCTAATATGTTTTTTATGCAATTATGATGTTTAATATCTTATATTACCCGCTAGTGCAATTGTTTTATGTCCATTGATATCGAACATTGTGGCAATGGTTATTTTATTGCATGAATGTAAAATAAAGTGAGCATGTAACCAGTGATTACAGGATATTATTTAAATGTATGCTCAAGGCTTTGACAGTGTGTTTATATTTTTAGGTTTGTTACAGTGACATGTCAAGATTTGAGATACTCTACGAAAAATATCAGAATGTGCCCGTCGTTCTGGGGAGAATATCAACGGCGCACTGTGTCATATGGCACGCTCTGTTACAAACTTTTTGAACCGTAATAATGTTCCTATACTACCAAGGACTGGTAATTCATCTGATATGAACCCGATTGAAAACTTGTTGATGATTGTCAAAATGAGAATTGCCGACAGAAACCCAACAAAAAAAGTTGTGTTTTTTGAGGCGCTCATAGAGGCTCGGACACATGATCCAGAAATACAAGACATGTGTCCATGACTGATTGATGGGATGCCTACGAGGGTTAAAAAACTTATTGCAGCTAGAGGAGCATCCACAAAATACTGAACTATGATTTCTTCTGTTTTGTTTGGATAAAAAGTAGACCCATTCGAATCAAAAATCAAAGGTTTTCAAAACAATTCTGTTTTAAAGGAAAAGTTTTTGAAACGGAATACTTGACTTTCCAAAATTAGTTTTAAAAAAGTTTGCTGAATTATATCATCATTTCTTAATTTGTATTTACTTTTATCTTTTAAGGTATATAAAAAATGCAAAGAAGTAGGAGATACTTTAGTTTTGCACTTGCACATAAAACAAAGTATGTTAAAAACATTCAGCTGATAAATATTAGGATTTTTTATTTCAAGTAAAAGAGGCTTCGCATGAGCAAATTTATCTCTCTGTTGACGATAGAGTAGTAAAAATTTAGATTTATTGGTAATACCCCAGAAAGTGTTTGCATAATTAGTATGGCATAATGTTTGGGTAAAGTATTTCTTGCTTTATACATTATTTCTATACTTATCGCAATTCTTTTCGACAAAATTCTATGTGATATTTTAAGCTAAAGTTTTCATCAACACAGACACCTAAAAAATCAGTTTATATTTCTCTATTTATTTGCATTTTGTCTATAAAAAGAAAGGACATTTCATTAGGCAGTAACTTCTTTTTTGAAGTTGGATGAAAAAGTTTCCGTTTCGTTTTATTGACATTAAGCGAAAACTTATTCTTTTTAAACTAGTCTTTTTAAACTTTTGTTAACTGAAAGTTCATATTTTGAAGCAATGTTTTTATAAATTTATAAGATTAAAAGAGATTAATATCACCAGCCAACATAACCGTCAATAAGTAAGTGGCATTAGTGAGATTAATTATAGAAATAGGAAAAAGTAGGAGTCCTTGTATAGAGATCTGAAGGAGTCCACAAGTTATATCTAATAAATTAGAAGTTTAAATAACTCCTTTGATTTCATATACTCTAATTTTTTAAATATAATTTTGTCATTTTAAATATAATTTTAAATATAATTTTGTCAAAGGCTTTTGATAAGTTAATTAAATCTGCCTACGTATGTTTGTAGACAGATTTTCTTAAAAGATTTAGCAATACTGCAGGTAATTTGGTAAGTTGGTAGTGTGGGTAATATTGCGTGTTCTGTTAAATTACTAATTTTTAAATCCGTACTGATTTTGATATAGTTAATAGTTCAAAGATAATTGATTAAAGATGTTATTGTAAAAACTCTTCGTCACTTTAGAAAAAAAGGGCAATATAGAGATTGGGCGATAGTTAGAAACATTGGTTGTATCACCTCCTTTAAATATCAGTTTATAACTTTACAGCACTGTTAAGTTATAAACTGATGCAAGTTTTTTTTCCTTCATGCAAGTTTTTCGGTGTCAAATAAAATAAAGCGCTATTTGGCACTTACTATCCCTCTGCGGCTAAAGTTTACGCGCTGAGTCATAAATATCAAGTTTATAATTATAATTTCAAATACTTGTATATGAAACAAAATCATTATTCCAGATGATAATTATTATTATAGTGCCGTTAAGTTTCTTCTTAAAATTTCATACCAAAAAATTTGCCTTTGTGTAGTGAAAAAATAGGTCAACTGTGTGTCTTATAGTTAAAATGTAGTATTTAATTCATGGGCTCTCAAATAAGCTTGAGATTGTGTAATTCAATTGTAAAACATAGTGAATTTGTAGTTAAGTACATAGACATTTTTACTAAAGTATTTAACAACTCTGATACTTATTTAACACTTTTTGTTAAATAAATAATGGTTAAGTTCAAAAAAGCATGTCATTACACAAAAACTAGCAAATATAAGTTTAAAGAGAAAGTTTGTCTAATCTTATACATTTATACTCTTAGTTGAAAAGATAAACAAAATGTAAAAAGTTTGGGTAAACTTTTGTGTTTTTTATTGCATTTTTGAGGCTATTGTTCAAGATCTATCAAAAGAGCGTTTGCAGTAAATATTACGTTGACGTTTGTCCTTTGTTATTTTAACAATTGTATAGAACGTTGAAAAAATTCACTGTTAGTCATAGTTCACAAATGTTGGGTCACGTAAACCTTGCAGCGAATGGTACTCGAACCTAAAAGAGCGTTGTGGCAACTTTTTTTTAAAGATTAGTTTTTATTTGTGTGTTCACATATTTCCACAGCATTTAGAGAACTTTGACAGAATGCGCATGAACGTTCGCAATGTTAAACATTTTGTGTTACGTGGGTTGGTTAGACAAGATATAGCAATTGACAAAAAAGTCATTGAAGCAGGTCTAGGTTAAAAGTGCAATTATTGGGAAGATTTTGATAATAAAAGCAAAAGATTTAAGGCAATAGTAAATTAATTATAGTCTAAACAAAATCAAAAAATAATTTAATCACTTAAATTTTAAATGTTTGCTTGTTTAAGGCTGCCAAAATAATTAAAGGTCTACAATAAATTTGGCATAAGAGTCAATAAAAAAAGTCACAAAAAATCCTACAAAAAATACTTTTGCTTTTTCTTAAAAAAGTGCTACAATTTCTAATAAAGTCAGTTGCACGGAGATAAGTTTTCCGATAAAAACAAATGCCAAAGATGACTTGAGCTTAAAAGTGAATAATACATTCACAATAACTCTGTCCTCCCAATCGTGCAATACTTGTGGAACTAAGCCTGGCAAATTTAAAAATCCAGCATTAATCGGGTCTAAACTAATCTATGAAAAACTTGTTCGGGCCCATCTACATTGCATTGCTGAATCCGATGTTTTAAATATATTTTACATTTTGGATATAAGTTAGATATTTAAAAGTACTTAGCCAATACCTTGCTGTCAAGACAACAGCAAAAAATGGAAGAAAAAAAATTTACCCAAAAAATATTTAAAAGGAGCTAAGTGTTATTTTTGATATGCTCAAAAAGGTGATTGGCAACATTAATGGTGGGAACACTGTCAGAAAATCACTTGAATATTCTGAGACTTTTGCTGATGCAACGGGAGTTGCAGTAGCTGTATATATTAGATTGAGGATAATCACAAAACCAGTTTGCTCCTATAATTTTATATGTTTGATCTTTTTTTGTCAAACTTATTAATGTCTTCTGAAGTTGTATGTTTGCAAGGTAAGCTAAAAACAGTTACAATTAAGTCAAGATAAGCCTGTTTGCCCTCAGTTAAAATCATTACTCACGGTAAAAAAGGATTCAAACTTGTTTCGTTCATGGTAATGTGTTATGAAGTCTGTTAATGCACTTACATTGCACATTTTGCATATAGCATAATCTTTCTTTTACTCAGATTTATAGCATTTAGTACTTTCAGTTGAGCTTTTAAAGATTATCTTTCTTGGATATTCTTTACTACATTTACCATCATTTGTGCCTACAAAAACAAGAAGGTTGTTTTATAAAGTCTTTGAATTTAGTACTAGTCTTTCGATTTTATAGTTTTCGATTTGTTATCTTTTTTCATGCACTTTTTTTTAAATCTCAAAAGCAACATAGTTACTGGATACATTTCGTACAACTTCTGCTAACAATATTTTATTTTTAACAGTTTCACTCCTGCTCCAAAAGTTAAAAGTTCCGTTGCTTGAATAAAAATTAAAAGTATTAAAATTGTTTTTACAAAAGCTCAGAAATTTTTTATTTGTAAAAACAACATGTATGGAATAATTTTATCACCTATTGGTTTGTTCTACTATAGAAGCGCTCTTTCATTTAGATAAGGTCCAAAATTAATGAATTAAATATTTTCAACTTGTTTTAGATAAACAATTATTTTTGGGCTTGCACTAGCGGCCACGCCTTTGTGCAATTTTCGTAAGGTTGCATATCTTTCTTTTTTTTTTTTTATCAAATACTATTATTTATCATAACTTTTTTATTTATCAACCAAAACTCAATCTAGAGAGATTGAGTTTTGGTTGATAAATCTCAAAACTCAATCTAGAGAGATTGAGGTCTTGTTTAGAGGATTGAAACTAAGATGGAATTGAATTTTTTACTTGAAAAAAAGTAGTACTTTTTGAGCAACTTTCTTTAGGCAAACATGAAAAGTTTTGTTAAAAACTACATGTGTCAGAACTTTTTTTAACACCTTCATATCCGACAAGGCTGCAAAAAGTCACTTTTAAAGTTGAAAGTAACTGTAAGTGAAATTATGAAGTTTTTAAAGTAAAATAACGATTTAGTGTCTTAAAAGATGGCATTTACATCAATCAAAAAAACAAGATGAAGGGAAAAATATCCTGAGAAATGATGTTTGTGGAAATAAACTAGACATTTTAAAAATTTTTGACACTAAGGAACAGTTACAGTAAAAGAATGAGACTTAATTGAATGACAGTACCACCCGAATGATTTTTTAGTTAACGGCACAAGAGACGCATGCTCTTTAGAGCAGCGCCCGTTATAGTATTCATTGAAAAGAAAAAGAGAAACAAAATTACGACTCTATGACAATGGATAAAGGTTGGATGTAAGAGCAGGTGCAACTATGTTTAAGTTAAGTTTTTTGGACTTTGTGTTAAAGAAAAAGGGCATCATTCGAAGATCCGGTTGTGACATGTCAAAATTATTTTAAACAACGACATACTTAAGATAAGTAGAGACAAAGAATTAAATTAAAGAAAATAATATTTCTTAGGAGTACAAAAGTAGCGAGCACAATAAAGGCATGCAACCTTAGCAGAAATTTTGAAATAGGATTGATATATGGTTTCTATAGAAAGATTGAAAGTTAGAGTTAATCCTTGAGAACGAAAAATAGGTGACATATCAAATGCATTACCGTTAATAAATATATAAAGATTGTTGCAATAACAAATAGTTAAAAAAATTTATATGAATTTTATCTAAGTTTAAGTTCACAAACGTGAGATCCTTTTAAAGGTTAAATGCCCAATCCAAGCAATCAGATAGTGTTGACTTTTTACCAAAATAAGAATAAATGGTACTTCCATCAGTAAACATTGCTATCTTCTATGTTAGAATTTCTGGGATAGAGATGGAACTTTAAAAAATCACTAAAAATACAGGAAATAAAGAAAAGTGCTGTCCATTGAGTTGATCTTTTAAACTGTAATAGAAAAAAAAAGATTCAATAACTTTAAAGATGTTATCTGATACACCGTTAGAAAAGATTTCTTGACAAGCTTATTGTTAAGGATTTTAAAAAAACAAATAAAAACACTTAGTTATATTTTTGTAATTGCAAACATGTTTTTTGTTTCTATATATATATATATATATATATATATATATATATATATATATATATATATATATATATATATATATATATATATATATCTATATATATATATAGAAATTCTAACTTGTATATTAGCAAAATTATTAATTTGAATATATATTTTTAATATCATGGGTGAATAAACCGCTTCGCAAAACATAGAATCTGAACCTTTTCAAGTAACTAAAAATATATTATTAGACAATTATTCAGACGCAGATGCAATGCAAGTTATTCATAGAAATAATGAGATAAGGTTAAATAATAGCCTTTATTATAATTCAGATTTTTCAACTCTTACTGATGACCTAGGTCTTGGTGAATTTTTACCAAGACCTAGGTCATCAGTAAGAGTTAGTGATAGAGTACTTGACTTGGGTGACACAGATAAGTTTTTTCAATTTAGTTTAAAGTTTATCTTTGTCAACCCTTTTATGGATTTGGTTGAAGCATGCTTAAATACATATAAATATATAAATATATTTTAATTGGAAAGGTTCAATTTCTTCTCAATTCTGTGTTTTAATAATAATTATAGTATTTAATCTTAATTAATTATAAAAAAAAAAAAAAAAAAGCAAGTTGTTAAAAACCTTTTTTTGCAAGTTTAACTTTGTGCAAATTTATATTATTCTATATAAACTTATTTATTTAATATTTATTGCTAAGAATTTGTTATTTTACTTTTTATTGATTATTTTATTACATTAAAAGAAATTTTTTTTTAAAAATTTTAAAATTAAAAAAAAAAAAAAAATTCTTTATGACCCTGTAACTTTTTGTTTTGTTTTAGCTTTTTAAAAATAAAGTCTTATTTTATATATATTAGTAACATTTATATACTCCATACGAAATTATTTATTTTTTACGGAATCAATCTCGGGGCTTGGCGATAAGACAAATTTTGTCTTCTTCTTGCCCCGGCCAACTGTATATTGGAAATATTGATTGTAATTACATCTTTTTATACGGCAAAAATGGAGAGAGAAAAACAAAAAAAAAATTTTTCTGGTCAAATGCGCAGGCAATATAAAAAGGAGTTAGTTTATTATTTTTTTTTTTTTGTAAAACACCAACAGATTAAACTCCAAATTTTAGAAAGCTTGTAAACTTATGTCTACAAGGTTACTAAAATTCACAAAATGGAACTAATGCTACATAAACATTTTTTTAATGCATTTGTTAAGTAATTAAAAAAAAAATGTAAAAGTGTATTTAAGAAAACAAAAAAAATATGAATAAGCATTATTTGTTAAATACCTCAACTTGTTTTACTAAGTTTTCAAAGTTGATTTAGAGAACAATATATAATAATCTTTTTAATTATTTGCCTTTAAATAACAAACTGCATTCAAAAGGTTTAGTTTAAAAATAAAAATAAACATGCAGTGGTTGAACAAGGTAGTTTATATTAAGATTTAATATTTTTGTATTATTCTGTCAAATGCTTTAAATAACGTGATCCACGATATTTCATAAAAACCAATAAAATAACTTATTAATACTAAAAACAAGGTGAATTCTATAAAGCAAAAATCTTTAAATTTCTCTGGTTCGAAAGTTATTTAATCAAACGAAACAATTTGTATAATGCATTAAAAAAATATTCCTATGCTTTAACTTGTTAGATTTTAACACCAACAATGTGCATTGAAAATAAGTATTATTTCTCACAGAATATATGTCTTTATTTATATAAATTTGCATTATAAGTTTGGATTCAAAGCAAAGTAAATAAAAAGTTAAATAAAAAACTGAGGTAATTTGTTTTTTAAACTGTAAAACGAAATGATATTTTTAACATTAAGTCTAGTAAAATCAACACTTTTATACGTTTGAAAATACTGAAAGTAATTTCTATAAAACTTTATTATATGCTATGTCTTGTAGTTTCTATATAGTTAAATTATTTTAATGTTATTTACTTCCCCAAGACCGAGGAGATCACTACAGTTGATGAGACTACTTAAAATGTGGTTACAAACCCGACTCAACTCTATAACTCAGAAACAATAACCTTGACGAAGAAGGCAGCAGGGCGGTGAAACAAGTTGGCACGGTAATACCAAAAACGCGCATATCTGGAGTGTATAAATTTAAACTTTGCAACAAACTTAATTTAATTTTGTAAACGGTTCCTATTTTTATATTTACACAAATGTGATAAAATAGTTAAAGAATAAATTCATCATATTTCATTAAGTAAATAAACTTAAAATTTTTACATTAAAATATCAAGGTTAATAATAAATATAACGGAAATTTAAAAAATGTCAACCTAATCAAAACACCAAAAGTTTTCTAATGAACAATTACGTCGAAGTGTACATATAAATAGTATTAGAAAAGTGTATAAAAAAATATAATAATTTCTAAAATTAACCTAAACAATCTCAAAAAAAGTTTCTTTTTTATTATTGCTTTTTGACTTTAACTGTAAAATAGGGCTATCTTTTTAAATATTTGAATCCTACTTTCATTCTAGTAGTCACAAATTGCCAATAGAGTTTTAGATTAAATCTCAAAATATAATATTAACCTAGCATTATACACAATTCAATATTGTGAAACTTACTTGTGGAAAAAGTTTCTTAAGATTGTAAATACATGAAAAACTTAAATAACACAGTTAAAAAAAAAAATTAAAGTAAGAACTTTAACTCTTAAATTAAATGATTTTTTAAAATAAATTTATATTAAAGGTAAAGTTAAACAGCAAATTAAGTAAAACAAAAAAAAAAAACTTGCAGCTAATGTTTTATAAATTCTAAGTAAGTAATATTTTAACATATATTTATGTTTACCTCACTTTAGAAATAATAAACCATGTTTGTGTAAAACTTTACTCAAGTCTGTTGCTTCTATTTTCCACACTACTTTTAGTTTAGTGTTTTATTAACTCAAATGTACCGTAATAGTATTAATATAAAATCCTAGTAAAGTTGTTTCTTATATTAAAACTAATATCAGTTATTACAATTGATTTAAAATTTATTACAATGAATTAAAATTATTAAAAAATAAAGTTAAAATTTCTTAATCGAAAAGATACTTTTATCAATGTGCTTGTTATAAAATGTTGGTCAATCACTTCTCCCTCGTTTTTATAGATTTTATTTAACGACGTTCAAATTGTGCATTGTGTAATTGGTTAAAATGCAAGCCATGTAAAGCTAAATAGTAATCTGATATAATTTTTTTACATTTGATTTAAAAATGAAAATATGTTATTAATGTAAGTTGACACATTACATTACTTTCGTTTGTAAGAAAAAGAAACGATAAAACCTTTAAATGATAAAGACACTATACACGTTTTTTACATTTATCGTTTAAATATTTAACAAAGTTGTATTTATAATCACTTAAATGAAAAAACATCGTTTTTTGAAAATAGCAAAAGAATAGCTTGAGTTCTAAAGTCAAAACAATTCAAAGAAAATGCATAAAAACTGCAATGATTGCTCAGTGGTTTAAACCGCTGTCATCAGAGTCATTGGATGTTTTAAAAACTCTCCTGAGCTTCATAAATTCTGAAAAATTTCAACCACGCTTACATAATTATACCAAAAAAAAAATATGGTAAAAAAAAGTTTACTAATTGTAAAAATAAATCTTTAAAGTTTTCCAATTTTATTGATTTGTTATAAACGATTGTTTCATATACTGCCTGCAAACTCAACATATGATAAAGACGTTTATACTTACAGTCGTTTCTATGTAACGCTAAACAAATGAAAAAACCCAGAAAATTTTTGAACATTAAAAACTAGCTAGAAAATGGTTATCTAAAAGTTTAGCGCTAAATATATTGCGCATTGACGTCAGTTTGTGTCAAAAAAAATTATAAGTCAAGTTTGCTTTTGCATTTATTTTACATTTTTTGATTAATTTAAATTATAATGCATATATTGCACAAAAACGTAATATTTCCACACAAAATTGATAGTATTTTCATGAAAATTGCTAAAAGTATTGGAGTTCTATATAAAAATAGACATATATTAAATAAACATCAATTAACACAGCTATATTATTCATTTATTCATTGCCACCTAAATTATGCATATATAAAGTGGGGAAGCGCTCACAAAACCAAACTTAAAACTCTCTATCGATATCAGAAACACACAGCTCCCAGAATTAATTTTGCCATTCTTTTTTCAAGCTCAACACCACTTTTAAAGAAACGATAGTTTTGAATATTTACGAATTAAATGTTTTGAATATTTAATGTTTTTTGCTTAAATGTAAAAATAATATATCACATTGTGTGTTTATAAATCTTCATAATTTGAAATCTAAAAACAAATATGATTTTTGTGTCAGTAAAAGTATCGAAGAGCCATTTTTCCAAACTAAAATGACCAGTTTGTATTTCTTTTCGGGGTCCTTCTTATTGGAATAAAGTAATTTTAGCTAATATTGATTTTTCTTTTAAATGGTCTAACTCTTCTATTAAACGAAAAGTAAAAGAAATTATCTTTGCAACACAAAATATTTATATGCATTTTTAGTATTTTAGCTTTTTTTTTTGATTTATCCTTATTTTGTCTATTTTATAGATTGTAAAGAATATTTGAATATAGTATTTTTTTTGTTATTTAGATTGTAAAGGGCTTCATGATAAGATCCTGTGATCTTCTAGAAGTAGTGCTGATACTATATGTAATATAAGTTTACCTTAAAAATGTTCTGGCAAATAAAAAAATTAAAAAAAAAAATAAATGATTCTGTATATCATTTTACGGATAACACTTTGTATTTATTAAATAGTAATTAATTGATAGTTTCAAAGAAATAACATAATAATTACTATATTTTGTCTTTATTAGAATTTATCCTACAAAAAAAATTTTCAACATATTTTTAATAAAAGGAACTTTCCTAAAAAGTTTTTATAAAATCTTATTTCTAATTAGTTTTTTTGCAAGAAGAAGATGACGTAAATTTAGGAATCAGAAAATACATGTTGTTTTAATCGTGCCAAATTTTTAAATACAATATTATAAATACAAAAATTCAAAACAAAAAGCTTGAGCAAAAAATTTATTTATCAGAAAAGTTTTCTTATATTACCCACGATCCTCAAAAAAACGTTATGTAAGTGGATATTTTTCATTTGCATTTAACATATTTGTTTATATATGTTGCTTATATATATTTATGGTTACAAAAATAAGTATAACAAAAAAAAAATTTAATTTGCTACAATTAAATTTAAATTTTTTTCTTGCTACGGGCTTTACTTTTTTTCCCCGCCTCTGCACAAGCACCTTCTGGTGTAGCATGATTGTCATATTAAATTTTTTCTTCATTAGGTTTCAGATCATAATTTTTTTTCAGACCATCTGCAACACATTAGGACTAGTTACGTGAGCACATTAATAATATAAGTATGTCAATCATGAAACATACACAACAGTTTTCCCCCATTTTCTGATAAACAAAAAACACATTTGTTTATATATATATTGTTTATATAGGGATGGCGGGATGGCTAAGCGCCAAACCTGCGTATACAACAAAGTTGAAAACAAATTAGTTTATATTAAAAAACTAATTCATATATTGTTTTTTGCAAACACCAATTTATTAGACTTAAAACTTTTGAGTTTTACTAAACTAAATTTAACTAATGAATTTTGATTTTTACTGAACTGCAATTACTTTTAGTTTTGTTAATTTAGTGGCTTTTGATAGAAGCTTCTACATTTTGCGTCTAACTCATTAAAATATATTCGTTTTACCATCCATATAATTATATCAAAAAGATAAATGTAGAAAAAATAAAATTTTATTTGTGAAATGAAAGTTTTACTGTTTTTTTGTGGCTGAGGGTTTTTTTTTGTTTTTTTGTCTTTACAGTAGCACCTTCTTGAGTAGCATGACTGTTTTATATTAAATCTATATTAAATTTTATCTTTATAAAGATTTAGACATTTTTTTATTAGACCATCCGCAGCTTATTAGGAATAATTACATGAACAAATTATTAACATAAGTATCTCAGTCATGACACATACACAAATTTTTTTGGTTTTTTGAAAACCGATTCGTTAGTAAAAGTGTAAAATATCTTTACATATCGTCAGGTTAGAATTATTTTGTTCTATCTCCAAGTTTGAATAAAATGAGTTAATACCTTTTTCCTTTTTTTTGTTGTGTTTTCTTTCTAGCTCTATTACTCTTAAAATTGAAAAAAAAAACAACTAGATAACGGGTGATGCGGAAGTTATCGGACAAAATAAAACGTCAATAACTTATTTTTAAATAAAAAAACAAACTACTGTTTTTTTTTTTTTTTAATAAAGCATTTATCTTTTAATAAAAATATATTATTTTTTATATGAAAAAACACCACCATCTGCAATTGATCTCAATTTTGCTCTGACGCCTTTCATATGCGACTGTAAAAAGTTTAAATCAATTTCTTGTAGTTTTAGTTTAATGCGATCAATCAAAACTTGCTCTGTTGAAGCTTGCCAATCTCCCTCGTAAACCTTCTGTGCCAAATGTCCCCAAAAATTTTCAATTGGTCGTGCTTGAGGCACATTTGGGGGATTGGATTCTTTTTCAACGTAATAGACATATTGGTCCATCCAATTTAGAGAATCTTTAGAATAATGAGAACTTGCTAAATCTGGCCAAAATAAATAGTCAAAGTCTCCATGATACTTGTGAATAAATGGAAGAAGTCGTTTTTCTAAACATTCGTTAATATAGATTGATGAATTGATTGCTACAGCCTTGAAAGTGCGAAACAATGACTCGGACATACCATGGTCAGATATGGCTATCCACATTAATAATTCTTTTGGAAATTTCTCTTTTCCTATGAAACGAACACTCTCTGGGCATGTCTTTTTGTTGTTTGTGTAGTATCCGGAATTTCCAGGCATGTTGTCTCCTGCAAAACAAAAGTATTTTTCGTCATCGATGACTAGAAGCAATTTTGTGTTATAGAGTTGGTTAACTAGTTTCCTGCTTCTTTTCTTTGCCTTTATTTGTTGTTCTATAGTGTATTTTGGAGTCTTTTCACATTTTCTATATTTAATATTCATTTTTTTCAACTGACGACCAATTTTCGATTGATTTACACCGAATTTAATACCTATTTTTCTCTGACTGACCCCTTTTCGATTGTTGACAAGTCTCGTTAATTCGGCTTTCTTTTCTCTAGTCCAGGATGTCGGACAACCAGGGTGCTTTCTATCAGAAAACGATTGAACAGTTTCAAGTCTTTTTAGGTTATCATATATTGTACTTCGAGCAAATCCTTCCTTTTCAAAATGATTTACGATTTTTTTTATTTTTATATTAGGTTTATTTACAAAAAACATTTTTAGTCGCTTTCGAAAAGATTCTCGTTCAGCTGCATTTAACCTCATTTTACCACAAAAATTGATTATTATGCTCAAATAATAATCAGTTTTTGTGATAAAATCAAAGATAAGCCACAAAAACTAATTATTATGCTTAAATAATGAAATTAGGATTTGTCCGATAAATTCCGCATCACCCGTTAGTGTCAAAATAGCGATAGTTATTGATGTTATTTTGTTCTATTTCCAACAAAGAATAAAGTTGTTTATAAATCGTATTAAGTAATACGTTCGTGTTTATTTCCTCTTTAAAATTTTAAAATGGCGGAAAATTTTATGGTATATCTTGGAGTAATAAACCAAAATACAGGTGTTTTCTTATATATTCAAGTGCTATTCTGATTTTTTAGTTATTAATAAAAATTCAGCGCATTATTTAAGTAGAAATGTGGTATCATCTTATTACACGTTCTATATACTAAATAAATAAAAACTCAAATGTAAATGAATCGCTTTCTATATAAAAAAAGTTAACTTTTATTATTTTTACCTATTTGCAATGCATATTTTTTTATGCTTAATTTTTATTTTTAGTTTACCCACAACAAGCTAATATCATGGTTACTCCCTATGTTTCAACACATCCTTCAAATGCCGGTCAACTGCGATTACCTTCGCACGGTGGAAAAACGAGAAAACGTAAAGCAAACTGTTATAACTGGAAACAGTCAAAAAGAAAGCGACTTAGGCAATTAGGTAAAGAATATATAAATATCAGAGACAAAGTTATTCAACCAAAAAGTATTAAAAACAAAAAAGATTGTGGAAATTGTTGCAAATTTAAGTGCTCCGTGAAAATTTCAGAAGATAAAAGAAAAATATTGTTTAGTGGAAGTGGGGAATATCTCAGATTGAAAAGCAACACATTTTTAGTGAAACTACTGAAAGATTAGATAAAAAAATGACTCAGACCAATAAAGTAAGCAAATCAAGAAAAATAATAGAGTTAATAATCTGGTATTTCTGCCCCTACAAAATGGGGCAAACATTGTAAAAAAAATGTTCTTGAAATGACTAAACAGAGTATAGAAAACCATATTAACTTGTTTTCACAGGTTGAGTCACATTATTGTCGAAGCATTTCCTGCAAACAATACTTTGATTTTTCATTAAATTGAAGAAACTTTATGATTTTTATTTAACATATTGCACTCAATATAAAAACTTACCAGCAAAGGAATGTATGTACCACAATATTTTTAACACCAAATTTAATATTGATTTTCAAAAGTCAAAAAAAGATCAGTGTGATACATGCAACCAATTTTGCATTATTGAAAATGCAAATGAAGTGCGAATCCAAAAGTATAACAAGAATATTGCATTAAAAAATGAAACAAAGATCGATAGCAATAAGGATCGAAAGTTAAACTTCCCTACCACAACCATAGTTTGTATTGATCTACAAAATGTTTTGAGCTTGTCAAAAAGTAACGTGGGAAACTTCGTTTACTAAAAGAAAGCTCAGTTGTTATAATTTAACAGGTTACTCTTTGCTGAACAAAAAAGCAAATTGTATATAATGGAATAAAGGTATGTCTGGTCGTTCTGGTAACGATATTGCTAGTGCTGTGATATGTATGCTAAATCAAGTTTACAAAAATCTTCCTAATATTGAGAAGTTTTTACACTGGTTTGATTCTTGTGTTCAACAAAATAGAAACAGTCATATGTCAGCTGCATTGCGTGAGTTTCTTATTGATCATCCAAATGTTGAAATCATTGCACAAAAGAATTGTGAGCCAGGGCATAGCTCCATTCAGGAATGTGATAATATACATAGTCAGATTAAGAAATCATTACATTCGGCGGAAATATTTAGCCCTACCGAGTTGGCAAAAGCAATGTTGAATATTAACCAACGTAAACCATTTTTTGTATACCAAATGCAAAAAAGGGATATCAAAAATTTCTCAAAAATTGCCTGTCTTGTAAACTACAAAAAGGTTCCATACTTTAATGTCAAAACACTTGTATATAGGTCCAATACTCCTGGTCATGTGTATTTCAAGAATCGTTTTACAGATATTTATAAAATGGCACGGCTGTCTAAGCCGTGTCTCTTTAAATATTATTCTTTGGTGAGGCCGTAGCGCAGTGGTTAGAGCGCTTGCTTTATAAAAAGGAGATCCAGGTTCGAAACGAGCTTTGGACATATTTTCGCGTCACGGTAAGAAAGGAGGTGTGAACTTCCTGGTTAAATGCGCGTCTGCGGTGCTTTGTGATAAGACCGTTAGGTCTTCTTGGGGCACCTAAATAAAAAAAAAAAAAAAGCCAAAAAATACTAGAGGATCAGAAAGTAGTTTTGAAGAACCATCAATTCCATTGGCATCTTGTTTTTGACAAGATGCCAATGGAATTTCTGGTGAGGAAGTAAAAGACATTGCTTCTATGTACCCATACATGCCTGCTGTAGATGTTTTTTTCTATAAAACATTATTTCAGTAGTTTTTTTCAACTCTTCATCCGGAAACAAATTTCATTTTAATTGTTTTATTTATGTACTTTAGTTCTGTTATGCAACATTCAGTTTTATAAGTTGTATAAGTTGTATAAGGTTCGTTCAAACCGTTACTAACATGTTATTTATTTTAAAAACTTTGTTTGTTTATTTTCAATAAATCTTTTAAAATAAAAATGATTTTTTTTTAAATAATATAATTCCAGTTAAAGCTCACATCCTTCCACAAGCAATATCAGTTGAATTCTATCTAAGTAGCAATTAGAAAGCTAGTTATATCATCCCATCAATTTAAATTTTCCAACGAAGTGTTTAAGGCTTCTATATTTGCGTTTAAATCCCTAAGTTAAAAGTAATTTGTTGTACTTGATTTGCTTTTCGCAAAATGTTTAAGTTGTATTTACTAAAATATGGAGATAGCACAAAATAGTATTAACGCGAAATCTATCTATCGAAATTATCTCTAAACTGGGTTGGGCCATAATAGCAATTTGAACAACTTACTTTTTTTTTCAAAACAAATAACTATTTTTAGTATAGAGCCAAGTATTGAAAAAGTTTTTCATTAATGAAAAATATATCGCTAATTCTACTGCATTACAGTGTAAAACTTCAACCTGATTTATCTCAGTTTAAACAAATAGAGAGTTAGAACAAAATAATTCTAACCAGACGATTTGTTTGTTTCTAATCTCTAACAATTTTTAAATGTATTTTGTATTTTAAAATAATGAAAAAACACTTTTAAAAAAATGCTGCAAGTGGCACGCTGATTTAACCATAGGATTTGTCTGCGAGCACGCGCATTAAAACAGCTTATTAAAAAAATGGCAATGCAGTTTTCTGTAAAAACTATAAATTTAAGTTAAATATGTAATTAGTTTTTGCAATCAAACAAGAATAAAAGTTTCTAAAGTCTATAATTGATAAGCTCTTTGCTAAATTAAAAACAAAATTTAAGTCGTTTAGAAAGAAAATTTTTTGTTTAAAATAATTAGATTTTTTAGGTAAAAAAAAGTACAGCATTGCTCAATTATTTAAAGAATATTTCGGGAATAAAATTTTTTTAGATAAAAAGCAAAATATATTCTTAATCTAGATATTGTAAGAAAAAATTGTAAGATATTTATTTTTACCTGTCATTTTTAAAAATTGAGATTTGGTAAAGTGGCGTTTATCGAAAGAGTGGGGCATAAAGGTACACTTATGGCTGAAGTCTTGTATATCAGCTAAAAAATTTGGTTTTTTAAAAAAAAATTTTTAACAAAATATTTTATATTGTTTGTATGTATGCATGTATTTCGCGATAAAGAATTATTTTACAAAATTAGACTTTTACAAAATGTATAAACATGGCTGGTGTAAGAAGAAGACAAATTCAGCCTTATCGCCAAGCCCCTTTAAAACAAGAATATAAATAACAAAAAAAGTATTACCGTTATCACAATGTAATATATGCATAAAATGCAAATATAAAAAATACTTTTTACACACATAATTTTATTCCTTTTCAAACTTTTATTTATAAAGATTTTGAATTAAAAAATAAATAAAAATGAGATAAAATGTAAACATCAAAGAAAGGTAAAGAATAAAATAAAAAATACATATGATCGAAAATAGAGTAAATAACAAGTAAATAAAACGATTGGTTACTCCTATTTAAAAGTCTCAGAAGAAGTCTTGTTTATTGTCAGTTATCAAACGTTTTTTTTTATTTTTAAATTGATCTAGAGAAGGAATTTTTTTTAACTCATTATCCAATAATGTGTTCCATAATTTAGGTCCTCTGATTGCAATCGAGAACTTAGTAGCAGAATAATATGCTTTTGGTTGAATATAATTGTTATTTGAAAATCTGGTTGGGTATAAATAATTTATTTTTTCAAAAAATGAGTTAATTAAAATGGATGCCATTTTATTATCTACTTTGAACATTAATATAAAAATATGATATAAATTAAGTTGAAATACGTTGAGTATTTTGAATTTATTAAAAAGAAATTTAGTGTGCGAGAAACGATCCACATTTCCAATAATTTTTACAGCGTGTTTTTGTTTAATTAAAAGCTTTTTGTTTTTAGATACATTAGTGCTGCACCAAGCAACGTTAGCGTAATTTAGATAGCAATGAATAAAAGAAAAATAAATAAATTTCAAACAAGTTTGGTGTAATAACTGTTTTGCTTTATATTTTATGCCTATATTTTTTGAGATTTTATTATGGATTTTACGTATGTGCTCTTTCCACGTTACATTTTCATCTAAAACTACACCTAGAAACAACAAAGAACGCTCTCTTTTGGCATAAGGCTATTATTAAAGAAGCTCAGGAAGTTTTAAAGAAACGTTGTCTTTATCATGAAGACGATGGAAGAAAGGTTTACGGTTAGGGTTAACCCTAACCCTGATTGTTGCGCTTTATTATTGTAAAAAAGTTAATTTAGAAATACCAAATACATTAAAAATACTAAAATGCATTAATAAGGTTAAAAAAAACAAAACTTGCCTATTTTTTCAAGCGACAAAACAACAAATAGTTTATCTTGAACAACTGTTAACCTGCTTTATTTATAAAAAGTTTATATTTTTCAGAGAGTATTTTTTATCTTTTTTTGTGAAATCTGGTTTTAAAAAAATATCTGGAATTAAACTTTTTGAATAGTATTAATTTCAGTAAAATAACTTTTGCGGGGCGCGTCGGGACACCAAGTAATTTATTTATTTGACTACATTACAATCATTTTGCTATGCTGTTTACAGTTTGATAATTAATCCAAATTGTTGTTTTCTTATTTAGGAAAGCAATATTTATAATGAATCAAAAGAAATTCTTGTATTTCTAACTTGATTATTAATAGTGTTTAATGTAAAAAAAGATCGTATGAAATTATATAAGAAAGATCAATCATCCAAATTGGAATGAAATGCAGTTTTTGATCTGAGTAAAAAAGACCTTAGATCTAGAAAAGCTACTAATAAATATGGCATATTTAAGTTTACTCTACATTGTCATATTGCTAATAAATAAGCCATCTTTTCAAAAATGTTACCAAAGGTTTCAGGATATTTTTTGTATGATTTATGTGATTCTTAATGCATTTTGTTTAATTTGAATATAGCAGTAGTTACCAATTTAATAAGATATCTATTTGAGAGAGCAGAGTGGAGGTATTTTATAATATAACACAATTTTTATTTTACTTTAGTTGTTATTCTTATTTTGTGATTTATGGGTGTATTGGCGCGTAGTTTCAAGGGTGTGTTACTTTTTTGAGAGTTTAATGTCTGAAAATGTTTAAACTATAAATAAAATTCTTTTTTTTAATTTTTAAAGCTTTGCAATTAACGAATAACTGCTGCCTTTTAACTGTCCTGCTTTGGTTGTAGGTTGTAGTAACTTACTTTTAGAATTTTAATTTTTTTTTTATTTTCTTATATGAATTAATTTTAGGAAATTTATAAAAATAATCTCAACTATGATTATTTTATTTTTTGCAACTAGCATTTGTTGCTTAAGTGTCTCTTAAAGACCCCTTTTATCTTAATTTTCATAATGTCAAGCAAAGTTTTATTTTTAATTTAAGATTTAGCAAAGTTTTAGGCTTAGTTTGTAACAGTTTGAAATATAAAATACCATACAAAAAAAAAAAATCTAAATTCTAGCGATGATCACCTGCATCATATAAAAGTTAAAACTTCATTTTTAATTTAGACACTTTTCTTCTAATAAGTCAAATATATATTTAGTATATATTTAGCCTTTATGTTAAAAAGACATTTTAATTCAATATTAAAAAGTCGTCCATTTAACTTATAAATTTACATTACTTAAGGGTTAAAATCAAAACGGTCTTTAAATGATAGTAAGAAAAGAAACTAAGATTTTGTTTTTCATTTATATTTTTAAATCTTTAAATAAATCTAATTTCAAAATTTTTTTACCAAAAAAATCTATAAAAAAACTTCTATAATTCTATCAATAGTTATTTTTTTTACATCAGGCTTTATACCTTTTGTTTTGTGGTGATTTTTTATAAAATGTTTTTTTATAATATTTTCTTTTTTTTGAAAATGTTCTGAAATGCTTATATCTAAAAATTGACAAAAGTTTCCATTATACAATACACGATGACAAAATAATACTCAATAATATTTAAGCAATAGATAATACTATAAATCAATAAAAAAAATATCAAAATAAGTCAATTCAATTCATTAATCCAAGCATTTTAAAAATTAGGCTCCAAATATATTATTATATACAATAATAAAAACTACATTTAATTGAACACTTTTGTGTATATATATATATATGTATATATATATATATATATATATATATATATATATATATATATATATATATATATATATATATATATATATATATATATATATATTAAGGTGGTTCTAAAACAAATTTTTCTGAAAATGACTGCTGGCATCCCCTGAATATGTTGTATATAAATAAAAAATGCTAGATTTAAGAAATTTTTGAATAAAAAATATTTTAAGGGGTTGCTACCGACCCTCGAACATTATATAGGTCCCTATTATTATTAAAAAAAAAATTTTTTCAAAATTATGTCATATTGGGTCTCAAACGAAGCAAAATCATATACAAATTTCAAAAATAATATTTATTTTACAAAAGAACATTTATAAAAAAAAATTAAAATCAAAAAATCTTGTTAAATTCCCTATTTTTCATTTTTAGTTAAAAAACGTAACTTTTTGTTTACTAAAATCTAAAATAAAAATTTCATTATAAAATGATTAATATTTTTAAAGTTTTTACATAATTTCCCTTCATTTGAGACCCAACATAACATAATTTTGAAAAACTTTTTTTTTAATAATATTAGGGACCTAAAAAATGTTCGAAGGTCGGTAGCAACCCCTTAAAATATTTTTTATTAAAGAATTTATTAAATCTAGCATTTTTTTAATTATATACAATATATTCAGGGGGTGCCAGCAGTCATTTTCAGAAAACGTTGTTTTTAGAACCACCTTAAGATATATATATATATATATATATATATATATATATATATATATATATATATATATATATATATATATTAAATTAGTAAAAAAATCTCATCTAACTTTTTTCTTCTACTTGAAGTTTCACCATTGCTGGACCATCAGGAAGAGTTACTTTATTATATTTACGTTTATTATTTTACGTTTGGTTCAGTTTGCACTAAAATATGCAGTTATGAAACCAATGTTCATGGCTTAATTGGTCAAAGGTTTAATGTGTAATGTGTTTATATGTCAAAAAATAAGTTATATTTTTTGTTCATGGAATAATATATGTATTTCTATACATTATTTGTATCATTTAAATCATAATACATAAGTCTACCAAAAGATGCTCGATAAACCACTAGGTCACTTTTTCTATACACACAGTTTTACATTTGAAATTGAAAACTGTATTAATACCCTTCCTTTTAGCTAGAGATTTTGAAAGTTTATAAATATCTTGAAATACATCTTATTTTAACATCTTATTAATATCTTGAGATACATCCTATTTTAACATCTTATTAATATCTTGAGATACATCCTATTTTTTCTTGTAAAAATTTACATTTTTGATTTTCAAAAAGTCTAAAAGCCTAAAATAATGAATTAACTTTTCTCTAACTACATATTGACCTAACACACTGAGGACCATCGTGGAGTTTTTTTATACATTAAGTAAATGATAAGTGTAAAAAAAAAAAATAAAAAAAAAAAAAAAGTGTAACTTTCTTCTCTGATGTTTCTATGTGACTTTTTGAATTATTTTAGTTTTAAATTAGCAGCCATTTAAAAAAAAGGTTGTTTTATTATTTGATTAAAAAAAGCAACTGTTTTTCAAGACTTTATCTTGTATGTTAAAATGTATATGTTTTAAAATAAATTTTTTTATTTATTTGTCACTTGTCAATAAAAAAATATTTTCAAAATTTTGAAGTTAATAAAAAGATTTCGTCAAATAATATTTATTAGGAGTTATAAATAGTATATATGTATAAAACAGTTTAAAAAATGTTTACAAATATCTTAACTTGTAACGTAACACTGGCAACACGATAAAAATGATTGAAAGTGTTTGAAGGTCAAAGTTTTAACTTTTTATTATTAGATTTTTGTAATTATTTATATTAATTATTTTTTTTTGCTTTTATACTTTTGTTTAGTTTTTTTTTTATGTTTTATTTCGTATTCATAAATTTCAAAGTTATTGTCATTAAACTTTAAAATTTCATCCTGCATTTATTTTGTTCACTTGTATTGTAACTTCATTAAACATTTTTACGAAGAAAAATTTTTTACTTGGTTACATATTATTAATTTATTATTAAGTTATTATTAAATTGATAAACATTTTTATTATTGAAGCTAATTATTGAATACAACAGTTTTATTATTGAAAGACTTTCAGGAAAGTAAAGGCTGGTACTACTGCAAATAAAATGTATAATCAGGTACAAAAAAGTATTTTAGGAATTATAATTAGTATATTCAAACAATTATTTTAATATAATATTATATAAGTAATAAACTAAAGTCTTAGCAAATTTTCTATATTTACAGGTTTAAATGTTTTATATTAATAATTTTTCATACAAATGTTTTTGTATATCTTAAAAATCTGTGTTTCTCTCATTTCATATATTCATTAATATCCATTTACATTTGTATATGTTGCATGTTTAAAGACAAAAACAATTTGTAGTTTCTCTTTCAAAGTTGATAAACATCCGATTTAAAGTATCAGTTAATAATCTGATTCATTGTGTCAGATTACAATAACCTCATACTTTGTATGAGGTTTTAGTAATCTGACACAAGAAATCAGATTATTAAAATCTTGATGTTTGTGTTAAAGTTATCTATGTAAAGCCATGATCCAAGTGATTATTATGAATTTTGAAGGTATCACAGACGTTATGACTTGCAAAGCTGCTCAGTTGTAAGGCTTTTTATTAAAAAATAGGTGCTGGCAAATATTAAAAAGAATATACTAGCAACAAACTTTTTGGTTTCATTTTATTCTTAAATATCCTTTTGAATTTGATTATATCTCGATTTAAGAAGTTGTTTAAATATTATTTATTCAAGTTGATTAATATATTTTTATAGAATTGGATTTTATTTATATTATTTCAAGATAATTTTATATAACCTTTGTAAAAAAAAAGATAGCATATTCAAAACATGAAAATAATTTATTTCTATAAGTTTTTATAAATATTACCTGTTAAACAAATATCAATAAGATGACACCTTTAATGTTATGCTTTTTTTTGTGAATAAATTAAGATTTAGATGTATATAATAGTTCTATTGGTGTAAAGTTAGGTTGTTATATTGGTTTTAGAATAAAGCTAGACTCTTCAACAAACTATAGAAACTACAGTATGTGTAGATTTATGCAATAGAATTTACAAATCGAATAAAATTAGAAGATGTATGATAAATTGACAGTAGTAATTTTTTATTATTGTTTTTTAGGTATTGGCAGGCTGTACTTGACGACTTGCCTTTTTTACAACAAAGTTAAGAGAACCTTCATTTACAAACCAATTTAAAAATAATTTTTATAAAAACCTTTCCTAAGAATAATTTTCTCTTTATTTTATTTACTAATTAGATCACTTATATTTCATAATATCTATAAAATACTTTTGGAGAATTGTAACATATAGATTTTTAGTTTATAATAATTAGTTTTTATTCAGGAGTATAATTATGATTAAAGTGTCCAATTTTTGTTATATTTCCTCTGCAAATATTAGTTTGATGTTTTGTTATGTGGGAATATAATCCCAAGATATAATTAAAAAAAATGGTAGGATGATGTACATTAACCTATTATCCATACGGTTTGTTTTCTTCTATATCAAGTTTAAGTTTAGCGCAAAATATCTGTACCGATAGAAAACACTCGCAAAAACTTTCAATATTGATTGGCCTATTAAAATTTTAGCGTTATTTTTACATGGTTTCTAATTACTATGAATGTAAGTGTGAAAACACGCGCAAACTGGCAATCGGGAGAATAATGAACAAAAGCTAACGCCGTGATACATATAAAACGTACATATAAAATTTTTCATGATATAAAAAAACAAAAACTTTATGCTTTTTATTAAACTTTATTGTGCAAAATTTAAAACCAAGTTTTATGCATCAATTTAAACTACGAGTAAATCTAATGAATAATATTTTTATTTCAAAACAACACCTTTTTTTTTTTTATATTTTGTTTCTTCTCAATTAATGATAAAGTTTTCTTGGTTTATATATTTCCAAAATGTTTTCTGCACTCTCTTGATAACGCAAATTTTGTATTTCAACTGTATCTTTCAGAAGAGCAACTTTTTAAGATAATCTGCAATAATCCTGTTCAAAAAACTTGATTGGACATGCATGATTATGCATTTTTTCAAAATCTGATTTGCAAATAGATCTATTTCTTAATGCAAGTTCTCCAGCCAGCTTTATATCAATAAAATGACATTGACTTTTTAAGGTAACAAAAAATTTTTATTAGCTTTTTATTCCAGTGTTAGACTTTTTACCAAATTATTTGGAGCTTTAAGAACCTTGTTACCTCTATTTACGATGTTTCTAACAGTAGCAAAACACTTCACACACATTTTCTCTAGATGAATACACTGAGAGTCTTTGATACATTTATTCCAAATATATACAAATTTATTCAACTTTACAGTCAGTTTTTAAACAGTCTTTTCCTAAAAGCTTTCCACATATTCTACATGCTCTTGGTAACTTTTGTTCATGATTACTCGCCATTTACAGCGGATCTATTTTTGTGAAAACTACCCTGTTCAAATACAACATATTTTTTTTATGAAAAAAATGAGAGGTAATAGTGTATCCTATTTTTGAAAAGATTAAAGAAGGAGTATTTTAACAATTTATTAAAATCTTACAAAATTTTTAGTTCTCCTAAAATATAAATTAAATTAATGTGTTAAATTTGCCATAACCAAAGCTTTCTTGATCAAAGTAAGGCAAACTCACAACTTCAAAATCTATTAAATCTTATACTTAATCAAGTTTATTTATGATCTGTTTTGCTTCATTTCACAATATATAGTTTATAAACAACAAAAATCACAGGCTACAATGAGAGCTAAACAAGGGGAATCAAATAATGATAATTATATATTTGCAGCTTACGCTTGCGCATTATAAAATCCTAAGTTTTAAAAGTATTGAATCACCATGGTGGGACGCGAACAATGGCTTTTTTGTTGCTATGTAGATCATAAACGAGCTGCTATGTAGATAATAAACGGAAACAAAATAAAAATAAAATTACTTCCATATAAGAAGTTTATCATGCAGCGGCTAAAAATCTTTTTAATGTGCATTGTATTAACTCAAGTATCAACTTCCGCATTTACTTTTACGGCGAACAGACGTGTTTTTTTTGATAGAAGAAATTTTTTTTTTTCATTATACAAATTTAAAAGCGTAAAATACAAGTTGCTATCAATTATTAAATATGGCAGTAACCATTACCAAATTTCGAACAATGTTCAAGGAAATATTTGCGGAGTACAAAAATGATATAGTATTACTAATAAAACAACAAGAAGAAAATATTCTTAGATTCATCAGTGCAAATGCAAAAATAACGAGCGACCGATAACAAAAAGCTGAAACAAACTCTAATGACAGCGTGGAAAAAATTAAACGATTGGAAAAGGATGTATTTGATATAAAGGAAAGTTCAAATTTTCACGAGAAACTCATCGAAAAAAAGTTATTAAAAAAAAAAGATTTTGTAAAATCGAAACACATAAAAACAATGAATTTATTGACTTATGACTGATGGTATAAAAGAAAATGAAAATGAAACGTGATCTGAAAGTGAAATAAAAGTGATTTAACTTTTTGAGGAGACTCTTGGGGTAGAAAATGTGAGAATCGAACGAGTGCATTGCAGTGGATGACGCTGGGATGAAAAACACCACGCACAATTATTTTAAAGCTGTTAGACAACAAAGATAAGATAGAAATTTTAAAAAATAATTCTAAATTAAATTTGTGAAAATATCTACATAAACGAAGATTTTTTCTTCAAAACGAACTTAATAAGAAAAGATCTTGGAGAAAAAAATAAAAATTGAGCGGCAGCTGGGAAAGTTTGCATATATATCATATGAGAAGCTGATTGTACGCGAGTGGGTGTCTTAGAAAATGAAGGAAATCCCGAATTTATGTCAGTAAGGGTTAGGGTTTATTACTTTTCTTTTAACTATTGCTAACTATTTCATCAACTATTTTGCGTTTAATTATATATGCTTTACTTTAAAATGGAAAAATTAAACATTTAGATGAAAATGCCGTACTCAGTGACGTTGATGACTCTAATAACTTTAATTAAATAGTATCTGAAAGCCATATTATACATTTATTGAATCTTCTAAATATCTTTGAAAAAATAAAAACAGTTTTTCAATTTTAAACATTAATATTTGAAGTTTAAATAAAAATTTTGAAAAACTTTTTGATGGATGAATTAAAACACGATTATAAAATTATTTTTCTAACGGAAACTTGGTGTAAGCGTGGTAAAACAAATGCCCAATTTGAACTAATTTATTACTCATCAGTTCACCAACCACGTGGTTTTAGTGTTAGTGGGGGCGTATGTATTTTTTTTGTCAACTCAATTAGTTATAATTTACGTCACGATCTCCGTGTAAATGAAATAGCTTGAGTCATTATGCATTACATTAGTAAATAAAACCACAAAAAAAAAGAATTATACATGCCACATATAGACCTCCATCTAAAAAATTTCAAACTAATCTTAAACCATTCTTAACAAATATAAATAAAACCCGAAGTCATACAAACTTAATTGGAGATTTTAACATTGACCTAATAAACCATGCTTCCAATAATAATGTTTACAATAATATAAATATTCTTCTTCAAAATAATTTAATTCCAACAATACACAAGCCAACGAGAGTAACTAATAACTCTTCTACTTGGTAAAAAAATTTCAAAATCATTTGAGACAACGTTGGTTGAAATCTGGTATTGCAGTCACATGACGTTAACAACGCATATGATCTATTTTAAAATCAATTCTGCAAGCATTATGATCAAGCGTTTCCTGAAAAAAATTATCGTAAAGACCAAAACTGTTTAACTCCATGGATGTCTAACGGGTTACTCATTATGTATGTATTTTGCCATAAAGAATTTTTTTACAAAATTAGACTTTTACAAAATGCATATACACGGCTGGGGCAAGAAGAAAACTAATTCAGTCTTATCGCCAAGCCCCTTCAAACCAAGAGTTTAAATAACAAAATAAGTATATAAAATACATATAGAAATGCAAATAGAAAAAATACTTTTTATATATATAATTTTATTTTTTTCAAACTTTTGTTTATTAAGATTTCGACTTTAAAAATAAATAAAAATGAACATCGAAGGAAGGTAAAGATTCAGAGTAAGATTAAAACTAACTATAATCAAAGATAAAGTAAATAATAAGTAAATAAAACAAGTGTTTACTCCTATTTAAAGGCCTCAGAAGAAGTCTAGTTTATTGTCAATATTATCAAAAGTTTATTAAATATACTAAAAGTATACTTTAAGTATATACTAAAATCTTCAAAAACAAAACAATAGTTATATGATTAGTACTTGAAAAAAAAAACTTACAAAAACGAAATGACATATAAAAATTATAAAAATATATTTGAATAAACAAAAAGGAAGTCAAAAAAGCTTTATTAAGTAAAAAGCTTTTTTGAGTTCATTAATAGATTTGTTTTTTGAAAGCACAGCTATTAAGAAAAGCCTCCGGAAACACTGACAAAAACATGGAGTGTAATTAAAGAAATAATCGGAAAAAATAATTATGCGAGAAACATTTTGCCGAAAAAAATAACAGTTGATAAAAACACAATTCATTATAAATCAGTTATTGCTGAAAAACTAAACAGTTTCTTTACTACTAGTGTTCCGAATTAGGAATTAAAATATTCCTATGAATTCAACACCATTTGAATCTTATTTAAAAAATTACGATAAATCTAAGGATGTACCTAATTTAAAATTAATTGAATTGCAAACCGCACTCTTTTGCCTTAAAGCTTACATAAGTTCTGGATTTGATAAAATTAACGTTAATGTTGTAAAATCAGTATATAATATAATAGTTCCCTCGTTATTTCACATGTTTAATCTTTCATTTAAAACAAGTATTGTCCCTGAAAAGCTAAAAATTCCACGAATCACGCTGATATTTAAGTATGGAGGTGACTCACATACCACTAATAATAGACATATATCTATTTTACCTTATTCTTTAAAATTACTTGAGAGAACAATGTACAATAGGCTTTTTAATCACTTATCAGAAAAAGACATGTTGTATTCAAAACATTTTAGTTTCAAAAAAATTTTTCTATACCGCGAATCATAATATACTATTAAAAAACCTGAACACTATGGTGTAAAAAATAACAATTTACTTTGGTTTTAAAGTTATTAGACCGATAGAAAACAATTTGTTGTTTATGAACAAAAACAAGCATACACGACTCCAGTAACTTGTGGGGTTCCTCAGGGCACTATTTTAGGACCACTGCTGTTCCTAGTGTACATTAATGATTTAATTTTAGCAACAGATCTAATAAATTGTATTCTTTTTGCAGATGACACCAATCTTTTTTATTCCCACAAAGATATTATTACACTATTTGAAACAACAAACGAATAATTATTAAAAGTTGAGTGGTTAAATGGTAATAAATTTTCTCTAAAAGTGCATAAAACCAAATTTACTTTGTTCCACAAAGTGAATAAATGAAAAAAATACTTCCATCATATTGCCTAATTTAATAATCAATAACACTAACATTAAATGAGAAAACTCAGTAAAATATTTAGGCCTAATCTTAGACGAACATTTACGTTGGAGTTTACATATGAAAAGTATTGAAAATAAAATATCCAAAAATTTTGCAATGAATTATAGGACTAAACCAATTTTAACAGTGGTTCTTTAAAAAGTTTGTATATCTCTTTTATTAATTGTTATTTAATTTGTTACAATAATGCATGGGCAATAACAAACCATACAAAATTAAAAAAATTGTACTATAAACAAAAACACGCGTGAAGAATAAT